>NC_053154.1:178944349-179055985 GCF_016835505.1 Polypterus senegalus
GAAGCTATTTTTTCCCATATAATGTAATGGAGTCTTGAGTTGGAGATGGCCGTGGGGGGAGTTTCGTGTGACATCATCACGCCTCCTACGTAAGTACGTAGAGAACAAGGAAGAACTCCAGCGATGAGCACAAAACGCCATTTCACAATTGAGAAGGCAGAAAAACATTATGAAGCAAATGATGCATACAAGCATATTCATAAGTACAGCTACTGCGGAAACAAAGCACGGCGTGAACCGTAAGTTTATATTAAATTAAGTTCATAGACAGGCTGCCACTAGCGTTTGTAATTTAGTGCCTGCCCATATAAGGCCGTCCATCAGCGGCAATCCAATACAAACACTGCCGGTAAATATTCACGGTGAAGGACTGTGCTTATGCAGAGGAAGATGAGATGGTCAGGGTGGTGTTTGGCACAAACTCATTGAAACTACGAGAGAAACTTTTAAGTGCCGGGTCTTAGCTGACATTACACGAGATGGCACCAGTACAGCTGGGAACCTTCGATGCAAGAACACCAAGCGGCTCACGTGAACTGACGCAGTGCACAGACAAAAAGCAACAGTTCCAAAGAGTGCTGAACAAAACCGAATTACACAATTGAGAAGGCAGCAAAAAAATATGAAGCGTCTTATACATAGAATCATATTCATAAGTGCAGCTACTGCGAAACAAAGCACACGGTGGAAAAAGTGAATGTCCTGCTAAAGGAAGACAGTAAAAAAAACCCGTGCATGCAGTTTGTCACATCACAGATAAAAGGAAGACGAGCTGTTTATTGATGCAGTAAGGAACTAATCGATGAATGAAACCTCTTATCTTTACAACGATTGACAAACACGGAATGTAACTTGAACACATCCTACAAATACGAGCCTGATTGAAAGAAATAATGATAATCAAATCCTTGATGACAGCAACATTCAATAACACTCACAAAACAATTACTGTATATTGACAATCATGTTACGTTATTTTTAAAATGTTCCCTTTTCTTTTCATAACTTCTACTTCTCCACTGCGATACACGGGTATATATATAAATGTATATATATACCCGATCTACAATACATACTTTAGCATAGACAAGCCACACGCTGTGGCAATTGTAGAGTCTTAAGCCTCTAACGCCGACATTCGAGGTTGATTCGAGAGGGATGTACTGACTATGTACGCTACCCGATTCATTTTACCTTCGCATCTCCTTGGTTTGGGACGTATGAAAAATATTAGGTTAACGCAGAATCATGTTACGTTATTTTTAAAATTTTCCCTTTCTTAGCACAAGCACAGCTGAGAAGCTTCGATGCATGTACTCCATAACGCGTTAAAAAATAACGCATTTAATCACACTTTCAATTCCAAGCAAACGGAACTTTTGTCAATGCATGATTTCCTGGTACATCCATTACACTGATGCACACATCACAGCTACAAAAATGTTAGAGTCGGAATAAAGCGCGTTCCTACGACTGATCATTTCGACTACCAGAGCGAAGCCTTGATAAAAGCATGGTTTTGTGCACACTGAAAAGCAAGCAAAATTAGATGCATTACAGAAAGCGGACTTTGTGGCTCTTACTGGGGATCATTGGACTTCCGTGACCGTTAGTAATTCTAAATACATCTAATTACAAAATGTTCAATGATCACACTGTTTTAGCCTAATGTACAAAATAATTTTGGCTAATGTTACTCAGAGTTTAAAGAGTAAGCTGGTCAAATTACCTTTTATGTTTCTGACTTATTTTTTAAGAAGAAAACTGCACTTTATGGTGAAATTTTGGTTATTATTATTTAAAGACAATACTATTCTGAAAATGTACTTAAAGTACTTAAACTACCACTTTATTTTTAAGTCTGCCCAATTTTAACCAGGGATGATATTTTTGTTTCTGTTTTGAATTCAAATGCAGTTTAAAAGCTTTTTTTCAGAAATTAAAACAGCTTCAGTTTACAATATTCATGTCCATGTCTATTATTTGATTCTGTAAGCCCACTAAAACCGTTTTAAATAAAAAAAAAACATTTTTGATTTGGGGCAAATTTACGCGATTACATACATTAATCAAGATTAATTCTTACACAGCCTCTAATTAATTGGATTAATTTTTTTAATCGAGTCCCACCCCTAATATATATATATATGTAGATTTGTATATATATGTGTATATATATATATGTATGTGTATATGTATATATATATATAACTGTATATATATGTGTATATATATATATATATTTATATATATGTTTATATATGTGTCTGTGTGTGTATATATATATATATATATATATATATATATATATATATGCCAGCAACACTCATGACAATTACAAAACAATTACATTGTCAATCATGTTACGTTATTATTAAAATGTTTCCTTTTCTTTTTACTTCTCTGCTGCCAATCGCAGGTATTTTGCTATATATATATATATATAAATAGATAGATATGACAACAACACTCATATCAATGACAAAACAATTACATTAACAATCATCTTACGTTATTTTTAAAATGTTTGCTTTTCTTTTTCATAACTTCTTTAACACACTACTTCTCCGCTGCGAAGCGCGGGTATTCTGCTAGTACTAACATATACTAACTTCTCAAGCTGCATTGAGAGTGTACGTTATTAAAATGAGGAAGCAGCAGATGTGATTGATGGGCCATCAATCACAGTGCTGGTGTGCAGCACCAATAATCAATATGGTGGACAGACAACAGAAACGGGAGGTATTCTGGAAAAAAGATGCTAAATGAAGATGTGAAAAGTAAAAAGAAAGAGCAGCGAAAATCAAGGAAGGTGCAAAGTTCAATTGATAACAACCAGTCTTTTTTTGCTGTTCACTATTAGCACTCATAGATGTGTACCGGCTATTATTGTAATTATCCGTTCTGTTCCATTGACCTCCAGCCCCCTGGTTGCAGTGGTGAAAACCAATCTGCCCTCCCACTCCTCCTTTTCCACTGTGGTGCTGCAAACTTAGAAGAGAAACAACGCTCTTAGACAGTGGTGCTTGACATGCCACAGAAATTGCATCATGAGAATTGAATTTGCTGCTCTCCACCCCTCTCTCTTCATGTTAATACATTACCGTAACACATAGAATACTTACGCTTAAGTATATTCACTTCAAACACTACTTTGAATATACAGAGACACTCATTCTGTAACTAAGGGCTAAATGGTAAACAGATTTTTAGTAGTCTGACCCTACACAACATCATATAAAAAGCGTGAATATATTTATTTTCTGTTTACAGAAGCTTTGTTAAAAATTGAGGAGTATAAGTAATGTTGAACCTAGAACATCTGACACTTTTTAAATGTTTACCAAAATGAAGAGAATCACCCATAATTTGGAAATATTCTGTTTACAAAGGTGTACTGTGAAAACTTAACAACTACAGGCATATGTTTATACACCCATTTAACATTCAACCACATAGTCCAGTAAAGAGTGCACTAACGCTAAGCAAACTAAACTAAATTCCAGTAATACTATGTCCACAAAACAGATAATCAATAAACACCAGTTTATGCTGGCACATATCTGTATACAACATGCTATTAAAAAGTAAAAACAAGTAACAGAGGTTATCATGTTTTCTTTATCAAAAAACAAAGCTCCAATTAAAATTGTGTGCAATTAAGGTTTTAAAAAATAATCAACTGTTAGGGTAACAAAAGTCATCCCCTTCTACAATTATTCTTCCAAAGTCGTATCCAAACATCAGAAAAAAATCAAAATGCATCTGAAACAAGTAACGCTTTAGCATTACACACATCCAAATCTGTTCCACGTAGAGTCACAGTCAGGGCACTGAATAGAATGATCCTTACAGATGACACTGCAGTTGTGACCCGCTGGACTGGCTACTTTGAGCAGCTGTTTAAAGCTGATCCTCCGACTAGGATATTGGATATCTCTGGGACCATGGTTCTTGAAGCTGATCCTCCAATTAGCTGTGAAACTCACTGAGATTGCACAAGTGGTGAACTAGCTGAGGGAAGGGAAGGCTGCAGGGATGTGGTATCCGGGGTGAACTTCTCCAAGCTGGTGGTAAGGCTGTCCTCCTGGCATTGCAAGCAATCTTTGCTTTCATTTGGGAGACTGGCATCCCAACTGACAGGAAAACAGGACTTGTTGTCCCTATCTATTGTGGCAACTACAGGGGGATAACACTGTACTCGGTGCTGGGTAAGGTCCTTGCTAAGGTCATCCTCAATAGGATCTGCGATCAGTTGCTCAACTACCAGCGACTGGAGCAGCCTGGTTTTACACCTAAGAAGTCTACCATCGACCGCATCCTGGCACTGAGGGTTTTTATGGAGCACAGCCATGAATATCAGCAGAGTTTCTTTGCAGCCTTTGTCGATTTTCGTAAATGTCAATACAGTTGATCAAGCTGCTCTGTGGGACATCCTGAGGGTTTGCAAGATCCCCTCAAGGTTGCTGGATATCATGGTCGGCCTGTGTACTTGTACAGTGAGTGCTGTGCAGAGTGGAGGCAGAACCTCTGTGTTTTTCCCCAGTTAATTCTGGGGTTTGTCAGGGGTGTGTTCTTGCGCCCACTCTGTTCAATGCTTGCATATCTGTTGGTGAAGAAAGATTCACTGATGTTGACTTTGCTGACGATGCTGTGATCTTCACGGAGTCAATGGAGGCTCTGACTGGGATTCTTGAGAGACTAAGCAAGAAGCTTGAGTGTCTGGGCTTGCAAGTGTCCTGGATAAAAACTAAGATCTAGGCCTTTAATGACCTCTTGGGCACAGCCATCAGCAGTGTGTCTGTCTAAAGAAAGAATATTGACCTTGTCGATAGGTTTACTTACCTCAGCAGTGACATTCATGTCTCTGGTGACTCTTCCTATGAAGTCAGTAGACAGATTGGGAGAGCATGGGGGTCATGAGGATGCTGGAAAGGGGTATGTAGCACTCCTGATATCTATGCAAAAGAACAAAGGCCCAAGTCTTTAGAGTCCTGGTGCTTCCTGTCTTGCTATATGGTTGTGAGACATGGATGTTGTCCAGTGACCTGAGACGAAGACTGGACTCCTTTGGTACTGTGTCTCTTCAGAGAACCTTTGGGTACTACAAGTTTGACTTTGTGTCGAATGAGTGGTTGCTCATGCACCATTACCTGCATTGTGAAGAAGAGTCAGTGGCCATGTGGTGCAATTCCCCCGAGGGTGATCCAGCTCGTAGGATTCTTATTGTTGAGGACCAGAGTGGCTGGACCAGGCTTAGGACTCCTCTTAATTAGGAGTCAGCAGTTCTTACCGCTGCACCACATAAGCTGTTGTATCAATACCCTACCCTAACCTGCTTTCTTTTTCTTCGGTTATATTCTTGAATAAAAGCACACTTGTTTTGTTATACAGGTAAAATTCTGTCACAACAAACTGTCAGGGACCTAAAAAATATTTTGTTATAATGAGATTCTGCATTTGTTGCTATAGTCCTTTTTTTAACTTGCATCCAGGCGTTTGCAATCATTTCAATAACTTCTTTCGCGTTAATTTTAATCTTCTGTCTACAAGTTATGGTGACAATTTTTCTCAGCATTTCCTTGCAATAATACACTTTCAGGGTGCGAATGATGCCCAAACCCAATGACTGAGGCACTGCTGTGCAATTGGGTAGGAGGAATTCAACCCGAACATTATCTAATATCTTCAATGCGGAAGCCTGTTGTGGGCAGCGCAGTTATCAATCAGAAGCCGAATCATCCTTTTCTTCTTCTTCTTATTGTGAGGTTTCTGAACTCTTTTGGGATCCCCCCAATCCAATGGGAGCTTCACGCTGAAATGCGTCCCAAAGTGCGATTGCCGTGTCTGTGGAAGATTGTTTGTCCATTGCAAAGGCTCACAACACTGCAGTGAGGTGCCAGAGAAGTGAATCCTAAAAGATTAAACACGAGGCTTAATCTCAGTACTTTAGCAAAACCAGCTTTATTCAGCTTGAAATAGAAACAGCACAGTTATTTATTGTAGCGGGATCTGCCACTATCCTATACTCAGACACAGCAGTCAGGCAGGGTCGTGCCCAGGTTAGTGGCCAAGAAATACTGTTCCCTGCATCACCCATCAAGAGCTTTTCTGTTTGCTTCGGTAAAGAGCCACCACAGCACTGTGAGCCTGCTGTTGCCCCAGGAACAGATAAAAAGTCTTCCACAGACGCAGTGATTGCACTTCAGGACACTCTTCGGTGTGTTGTCCAGTTGGAGGAGGTCCCAAGAGAGTTTAGAAACCTCACATTTTCTTGAATGAGTGTCACATTAATAGGAATGTTTCTTGAATGAGCCTCACTGAACCACATAAGAACGGCTTTTTCGACGTCTTCAAATGTAGCAGTGTGCATACATTTGCAACCCGCGATTTTTCTTCTTTTTTTGCTCGGTCTTTCAAGAAAGTTGACAGTGTCGATGGCGAAATTCCAAGTTCACTGGCAACGTCTTTTTTTCTTTTTGCTGCAATCGAGAGCTGCAAAAATGTAATTTTTTTTTTTCTAATATGAATTGTTATCTTTTTTTTGTGTCTGCAGTTTCTATAGGAGGGTGACAATGAGTTAAATTCCAATGGATGTTTTTCAAATGTTGACGAGCAATAAGAATAAGGTATCACTGAAAACCACCAAAAACAAACACAGCAAAAAAACAAAAAAACAGTACGAGGAAAGTCAGCAGAAAGAAAAAAAAATTACAATGTTTCTGTTTGGGGATCGTTGTGCACAACTGAGCTGTGACCAAAGAACTAACTGCTCTGTGGAAGATTCATTCAAGCATTTAAAAGTCACTTCGTTGTAATGAAAGTATCTGCTAAATGTACTTCGTAGTAATGAGATTTCTATAGACTCGTGTCATACGGGGAAACTGTTGGGACCATAAAAATACTTCATTGTAATGAAAATTTTGTTGTAAAGATATTCATTGTAATGGAAATTTACCTGTACATGTAGGGTTATCTCTTTTTTGTAAAAGTGTTTATTTGATATTTGGACTTCAGGCCACACATTATACACTTCACGTCTACATTTTGTCAATTATTACTAAAACATGAAAAATGTTTCTGTTTTAACAATGTTTTTACATAGATTATTGTAGACACAGAACACACATGAAATGTATGTATTCCAAATAGCAAATATATTATTTACCCTCTACAACTCCAGGGACTTCAATCCAAGATAAACACTGAGCTCTGAGAATTTTGTTTCAGAATTGAGCTGGGGCGGAGGGAGGGGGGATGGGATAGCAGGCTTAGCAGGGATAGCAGGTTTGCTGCTTGTGCTGATCGACATATTTACAACACAAAAGACGCTGATGGAGAGGTGCAAAGGAATTTAAGGTGGGCTGGGATTATGAATTTTTTTGTTGGCTTCGAGAATTCTAGTGTTAAAAAACCACTGTCACGTTATTTAGGTTTACTGCTTTAATGTCTGCCCAAACTTGAAAAAGGCCTTTAGGTGATTAAAGAGGGCTCATGGAACAGCTCTTCCTTTTCGTTATTTGATGTTGTTTAATAATAAACAGGTTGCAAGAGCAATAGTAACAACATGAACAGGACTGAATTAGGAGTAGGTTGATAACCTTAAACAAAAAAAGAAAATACAAGAAACTCATATTTTCATTCATGCTATAACAATTTTGTATAAAGTATATATACACTACTTCATTATTTCAGACATGCGCTATTCACTAAAAATAAACACGGTTGTGCGATATCACGTATTAACCTTATTTGCTTATTCTTTTACATAAATAACAGCTGTCACTAGTCAGAAATTATCACATTAAAAAACATACCAGTGACGTCTCCAAAATTAGCTAACACATTAAACTTTCTAATTCCTTTGTGATGCTTTTTTCTTTTTTCGTTCACAATTGCCTTCTCCGTGACTTTTAACAACTGAGCATCTCATCGGTGCACCCTGACTTTCGGAAACAGCTTCTCCCTCTTCACACTCAATCTTTATTTAAACAAACATACACAAGATCAATTGTCTTTTTTTTCCCCTCAAATGTATTAAATAACAACTTTTGAGCTCAGGTTAACAACCACACGTCCTCTAACTTGATCCTGAATACTGGTGTTCTGCAGGGCTATGTACTCAGCCCACTCCTGTACTCCCTCTTCACTCATGACTACGTTCCTTTATATGGCTCTAACTCCATCATAAAGTTCTCAGATGATACCATAGCAACTGGACTGATCAGTAACAGCGGCAAGTTGGCCTACAGAGAGGAGGTTCAGTACCTATCAACATAGTGTGCCGACAGTAACCTCGCCCTCAACACCAAGAAGATGAAAGAGCTCATTGTGGTTTACTGGAAAGCAAAAGTCAGCAGACACACTGCCAACAATACAGGATGGTCCAGATCTAATTATGCAGATCCAGATTGTCTGGATGACTGTGATTTATGCAGGAACAATTTTAGTTTGGTGCAAAGACGAATCTTCATGTCGTCAGTTCGCATACTTCTCGATGGTCCAGGATTTTATGGGTGATTTTCTATGTAATAAACCTAATAATAATAAACCTAGTAATAGCGTAATGAAAATTGCACAATTAGATATGGACCACCCTATATAACTGCAGCTGAGGTGGAGTGCTTCTCGATTTGTCTTTCTTAAAACATGCTCACAATCTCCTTATTTGTTTAGTTTTGTTTTTATTTTGACTTTGCCTTTCTCCAGTTAGACTCAGTATTCTCTCTGCTATCTTATATAGCATAACAGAAACTCCAATCAATATGAGTTATCCTGTGTCACACACGTGTGCATGGGAGGCAGCTAAAGGGCATGAGTGAAAGCAGGTCTGAGGCATGCCAGGATGTGGCAGAGTGCACTGACTCTTTTTCTCCCTTTCCTGTAGACCATTCCCGGGAGATTCCACCTGGCTCTTTTGACGTCACTTCTAGTACCGAGCCAATGGAAGTAGACCTTACCAGCTCCGGCCCCTCTGATGTCACGTCTGGGCTTGATCCAATGGTTGATGAACATGTACCCAATCCTTATGACCTCACTTCCAGTCTTCCCCTTTAAAAGCCTGCCCTTTTCCCTAGGTTTTGTTTTGGACTCAATGGTATGCACATCAGTGCTGTTTACTGTAAGAAATAACGACTTTTGCAGCCAGGATACCAGAATATACGGGTGGCTGACCCAAACCTTTATCTGAGTATGTCTCATCTTTGTGACATTGGCGTAGTCACCAGGATCGAGAAGTCCTGGAAGAGAAGTCGACAGGACCTGCAACCCAACCAGGTGGGAGCGTACCGGGGCCGAGTTTCCAGGTGGGGAGGGTGTCCCGTGTTTCGGAGTGGCCCGGTACAGGCTCTGCTCCCGGCATGCTCTACTAGGCAACCTAGACAGGCCAGGGAGTGTTCGGGAGGGGCTCAGAGACTGGGGCTGCTTCGGAAGGGGAAGGCAAAGAGGGCTGTTTATGCTCTCTCGGAGGAGAGTGCCCACCTCCCTGTAAAGCCAGAGCCCCGATTTCCTCCTAGTGGTGTCCCAGACTGGCAGGTGAGTATCCTGAAAAACTATAGGTTCGACCCAGAGCGGCCGACCTCTCAACAAGCCTGGTCCCTATGGGCAAAGGAAGGGTGGTGGCTTCGGCCACAGGAACTGAAGCCCTCTCAAATAATAGAGCAGGTGGCTTGCTACCTGCTTCTGGACACGCTACCCTGGGGCTTCACCCAGCCAGTCTGGGGTAGAGAATTTAAAAACATGGCAGAGCTCATAGAGCTCATAGAAAGACAAAGGATGACCTCACAATCTGGGGGAGATGAACCGTCCTTTAGCCGAACTCAACTGGGGTATGTCCCAAAACCTAGCCCCCCTCCCCCTGTACAACCCAGAGCTTGTGCCGGCGTCCCCGCGGGTGCGCAAACCGTTTGGGAATAAGGTGGAATGCAGGTGGAGGGGGAGGAGGGGTTGCTGTGCTCTGATAAACTCTTTGGCGGTCCCACACACAGGTGCGGTGATCGTTTACGGGTATAAAACGTCTGCTCTGTTCGATACCGGCAATAACATTTCCATTGTTGCCCACCGATTTGTGCTACCTCGACAGTGGTTGAAATTTAAGGCCGGTATAACCTGTGTCCACAGGGAAATCCGCTGGTACAGGACCGCCGCTTGTGTCATCAGCTATGGGGGATCAGTTTGGAAATTAACCGTGGCAATCCTCCCTGATTCTCCACACCCGGTGATACTGGGGCGGGACTGGCCTGAAATTAAAAGCAGTGAGACACATACCACTGGAGATGGGAATGAGCCATCTCAAGCTGCCTCCACGCCGTGTAATCAGCCGGCAGAGAGAGACGAAGCGGCTTCCCTGAGTGACGTGGCAACTCCCTGGCCGTCGCGTGCTGATATGTCATCCACCGACGCCGAGACAGAACGGGAGAAAACCACGCCCCTTGAGGTCAACGCTGACCCTCTCTCCTTGTTGCAGTTCCAATTTAAAGAGATGCCGGCTTCTTTTAGAAGGGAGTAATGGAATGACGACTCCCTGAAGTTTGCTAAAAATGCAGTCATCCTTGTTAATGGCCAGTGCACTTATCAGATGATGCCACAGGGCCCTCACTTTGTCTTAGACAATGACCTTCTTTATTGTGTAGCAATGCATGATGGGCAGGAGAGAAAGCTACTGCTAATTCCGCGTACCTTCCGGCGGCAGGTCTGCGAGCTAGCACACGCCCACCTCTTAGGTGGCCACTTGGGCACCAAGAAAACTCTGGAGTGGATCAAGCTCCGTTTCTACTAGCCGGGGATCAATGAAGAGGTTTGTCGCTTTTGCGCTTCCTGCCCGGAGTGTCAACTGCGACAAATTCCTAGAAGGGACCGTGCTCCTCTCGTTCCTATACCTTTAATTGACATTCCCTTCCACAGAATTGGGGTCGATTTGGTCGGACCCCTAGAGCCCTCAGCTCGAGGACACAAGTAAATTTCAGTCCTTGTGAATTATGCTACAAAATACCCCAAAGCTGTTCCGTTGCACTCAGCTACCTCTAAAGCCATCGCACGGGAATTACTAGGGGTCTTTGCGTGCGTGGGTATCCCCAAGGAAGTCTTGACGGACCAGGGGACACCATTCACCTCGGAGGCGTTCAAGGAGACTGCCAAGTTACTGAAAATAAAGCATTTAAAGACCGCGGTGTATCATCCTCAAACCGACAGATTAGTGGACAGGTTTAATCAGACTCTCAAACAAATGCTACGTAAGGTGGTCAGCGAGGATGGAAGGAACTGGGATCAGCTCCTCCCCCTCTTCCTTTTTGCCTATCGGGAAGTCCCACAAACCTCCACGGGGTTCTCCCATTTTGAATTACCGTATGGGCGACAACCTCGGGGCATATTAGATATTCTAAAAGAAGGATGGAAAGAAGAGGGTCTTCCCTCTACAAACTTATTAGAGTATATCGCACAGTTACGCGATAGATTTGGAAAGATTCGGCCTCTCCTTAAAAGTCACATGGAAGAGGCTCAAGCAGCACAGGCTCGTTACTACAACGGCGGCACGTCTCTTCGGGAGTTCCACCTGGGAGATTGGGTCAAGGTCCTAGTGCCTACCTCCCACTCTAAGTTGCTTGCCCATTGGCAAGGCCCCTATGAAGTTAAGGAGAGGAAGGGACTGGTCGACTATTTGGTGAGTCAACCCAATCATCGGCCGAAGGAGCGGGTTTATCATGTGAACCTGCTGAAACTGTGGAAGGACAGGGACCCTGATCCCTCCTCCGGCCAGCCCCGCTCACTCTTCGCTCACACACACAGCCTTAACCGGCAGACTTAAGTCCCAGACAACGGCAGGAGCTGGAAACAGTAATCCGGGCCATTCGGGAGGTAGTCAGTGAAAACCCCGGAAGGACCTCTCTGGTTGAGCACAACATGACAGAGCCCGGGGTTATTGTCTGAGAACGCCCATATCGTCTTCCCGAGGCAAAAAGAGCTGAAGTGGAGCTTGAGATCAAGCGCATGCTGGAACTAGGTGTGATTGAGGAAAGTTATAGTCCCTGGTCCAGCCCCATTGTGCTCGTCGGTAAGCCTGACGGGAGTCGGAGGTTCTGCAATGACTTCCGTCGGCTTAATCAAGTCTCCCAATTTGATGCCTATCCAATGCCACGAGTGGACGACCTCCTCAAGAGGCTTGGACAGGCTCAATATTTGAGCACACTGGACATGACAAAAGGGTACTGGCAAGTTCCTTTAACGGACTCCGCGAAGGAAAAAAACACATTTAGTACCCCTGGCAGACACTGGCAGTATTGTGTTCTTCCATTTGGGTTACACGGGGCTTCAGCAACCTTCCAGCATCTGGTGGACAAAGCGCTCCGGCCTCATAACTCATACAGTCCTGCCTACCTGGATGACGTGGTCATCTATTCCAGCACATGGAGGGAACACCTAAAGCATGTTCGAGAGGTATTGCGGACACTTGGTGAGGCCAGGCTCCGGATTAATCCCAAGAAATGCTTCTTTGGATTAAGTGAGGCCAAATATTTAGGCTACCTGGTGGGTCGGGGTACCATAAGGCCACAGTGGTCCAAAGTTGATGCCATTCTGAAATGGCCCATCCGCGAACCAAGGGGCAGGTCCAAGCCTTTCTCGGGTTAGCCGGGTACTAACGCCGCTTTGTACCCCGGTTCTCGGAGACAGCGATGCCCTTGACTGATTTAACAAAGAAGATGGCCCCGAACATTGTGGTATGGACTGAGAAGACAGGTGCTGCATTCAGTGACTTAAAGCAGGCCCTTACGTCCGCACCTGTTTTGATAGCACCTAACTTTTCTTTGCTTTTCATCCTCCAGATGGACGCTTCGGACACAGGCCTGGGCGCCGTGCTGAGCCAAAGTGTCGATGGTGTGGAACACCCCATCATGTTCCTGAGCCGGAAACTGTTGGACTGGGAGACCAGGTATGCAGCGGTGGAAAGGAAGGCTTTGGCGATTAAATGGGTGATTACTCAGCTTAGGTACTACCTGTTGGGCCGGGAATTCACCCTTGTCACGGACCATGCACCTCTACAGTGGATGGCCCTGCACAAGGAGTCAAATCCACGGGTCACCCGGTGGTTTCTTGACCTACAGCCATATAAGTTTTCGATCGTTCATCGCCGAGGCGCTCTCCATGCCAACGCTGATGCTCTTTCTCGGGTTCACGACCTCTCGGTCAGGGTCGCCCGACCTGACGGGTCTGGGCTAAGGGGGGGGTGTGGTGTTATGGGTCCACAGCTCTTCCAGCTAAGGCCGTTTCTTAAAATAAATAATCACCACACTCATGGCTTAGTGAAGGGGCGTTGGGCCATAGCAACCCACGGGGCGATCTGCTCTGTGGGCGTTTCTCACCTAGTGCACAGGTGAGGGACTGCCCACATCCGTGATTTTTCCCGTGGCTGATGTGCAGCAGCTGCTATGGCCCCTCGCAATATAAAAGAAGCGCGAGTTGATTGGGAGGAAAAAAGATCAGAGAAAAAGAGAGGACGGAGGTTACAGAGAGCGAGGAAGCAAGGCGGTGCAAGAGAGAGACAGGGACACGTGGAGCGTGAGGACGAGCGAACGAGAGCTCATGGGCAGCTGCGAGGAAGCTGGGTGTTAGGCAGACACCCAGGCATTGGAGTTGAAGTCACTCCCGCTGAGAGAGCCGGTAGCGGGAGTGACCAGGGAAAGGCGACTGGCCACGGAAGGCCGGAAAGGCAGCGGGAGTCACGAGGCTTGGAGGTGAAGTCCTTGATATGGGCGTCCTGGAAATCAAGGTTCCAAGTCTCAGGTCTGGGATGAGTGCCAGACCGAAGCCAGGATCGGGAGGTCTCCAGACCTGTGATAGTGAATGTTGAAAGGGCAGCTGCAGAGAGAGCGTCTCGCCTGGTGCAAAGCCTAGTCGGGAGAAGCAGGTGAGACACTAATGTTAACAATAAAAGAAGCACCGAGCTTGGCATTGTTGTTGGTTTTAAAAACTGCTTCCTGAATGAACGTTTTAACCTCGTTTATAAAAGGGTTGTTTTTCTATTGTTTTTACCTCCACGTTTGACTTTTAATGGATTATTTATTGAACTTTGGATCACTGCACTATTTATTGAACACTGTTTTTGTTGACTATTTTAATAAAAGCACGTTGCACCTTTTTGAACCATCCCCTTGCTCAAATGTTGTCTCACTGTCTAGCTCACCTCGGTTATATCTATCGACAGTGTTGGGTTCAAGGGCTCCTGAACAGCAATGGGAGCATGGAGTCGAACTTGCATCGTCACAGGGGGCCTTGTCACACACGTGCACATGAGAGGCAGCTAAAGGGCTTGAGTGAAGACAGTTTTGTGGCATGCCGGGATGTGGCAGAGTGCACTGACTCTTTTTCTCCCTTTCCTGTAGACCATTCCCGGGAGATTCCACCTGGCTCTTTTGACGTCACTTCCGGCACCGAGCCAATGGAAGTAGACCTTACCAGCTCCGGCCCCTCTGATGTCACGTCTGGGCTTGATCCAATGGTTGATGAACACGTGCCCGATCCTTATGACCTCACTTCTTGTCTTCCCCTTTAAAAGCCTGCCCTTTTTCCCTTTTCTCTCAGTCGTGTTTTGAACACAATGCTATGCACATCAGTGCTGTTTACTGTAAGAAATAATGACTTTTGCAGCCAGGATACCAGAATATACTGGTGGCTGCCCCAAACCTTCATCTGAGTATGTCTCATCTTTGTGACACCTGAGATGAGGCATCTTTAATGTGACATAAGGACCCCCCTACAGGGTCAAATCAAAGAGTTTAAAAACCAATGTATTCCAACAACAGACAGCAGGGGCTATACATAAACTCAGTCAAAAAATAAGCTGAGTTCTCAGGTGGGGCAAGTTGTAGTCATGATAAAGTGCCATTGATACCACATCCCATTAGGTATTCCAGGGAGCCTAGCAGCTGAGGTTTCTTAAACCAATGCAGGGTGAATTTTGCAACTCAACCTACTTCTTATCCAGATGATCAAACTAGTTTAGTATTTATTATGCTCAACAATGCTACACAATGATATTAAACATTTGTGTTGTTTATCCCAGGATGTGTTTTTAAAGGAGTTCAGGAAAATCTTTGACAGCTAGCTGTGTGAACTGGAATGCCATTTACTTGAGTGACACAGGATATACAGATTAATGAATATACAGTGCATCCAGAAAGTATTCACAGGGCATCACTTTTTCCACATTTTGTTATGTTACAGCCTTATTCCAAAATGGATTAAATTCATTTTTTTCCTCAGAATTCTACACACAACACCCCATAATGACAACGTGAAAAAAGTTTACTTGAGGTTTTTGCAAATTTATTTAAAATAAAAAAACGGAGAAATCACATGTACATAAGTATTCATAGCCTTTGCTCAATACTTTGTCGATGCACCTTTGGCAGCAATTACAGCCTCAAGTCTTTTTGAATATGATGCCACAAGCTTGGCACACCTATCCTTGGCCAGTTTCGCCCATTCCTCTTTGCAGCACCTCTCAAGCTCCATCAGGTTGGATGGGAAGTGTCCGTGCACAGCCATTTTAAGATCTCTCCAGAGATGTTCAATCGGATTCAAGTCTGGGCTCTGGCTGGGCCACTCAAGGACATTCACAGAGTTGTCCTGAAGCCACTCCTTTGATATCTTCGCTGTGTGCTTAGGGTCGTTGTCCTGCTGAAAGATGGTTGAGAGCGCTCTGGAGCAGGTTTTCATCCAGGATGTCTCTGTAGATTGCTTCAGTCATATTTCCCTTTATCATGACTAGTCTCCCATTTCCTGCTGCTGAAAAACATCCCCACAGCATGATGCTGCCACCACCATGGTTAATGGTAGGGATGGTACTGGCCTGGTGATGAGCAGTGCCTGGTTTCCTCCAAACGTGACACCTGGCATTCACACCAAAGAGTTCAATCTTTGACTCATCAGACCACAGAATTTTGTTTCTCATGGTCTGAGAGTCCTTCAGGTGCCTTTTGGCAAACTCCAGGCGAGCTGCCATGTGCCTTTTACTAAGGAGTGGCTTCCGTCTGACCACTCTACCATACAGGCCTGATTGGTGAATTGCTGCAGAGATGGTTGTCCTTCTGGAAGGTTCTCCTCTCTCCACAGAGGACCTCTGGAGCTCTGACAGAGTGACCATCAGGTTCTTGGTCACCTCCCTGACTAAGGCCCTTCTCCCCAATCGCTCAGTTTAGATGGCCGGCCAGCTCTAGGAAGAGTCCTGGTGGTTTCAAACTTCTTCCAATTACGGATGATGGAGGCCACTGTGCTTCATTGGGACCTTCAAAGCAGCAGAAATTTTTCTGTAACCTTCCCCAGATTTGTGCCTCAAGACAATCCTGTCTCGGAGGTCTACAGATAGTTCCTTTGACTTCATGCTTGGTTTGTGCTCTGACATGAACTGTCAACTGTGGGACCTTATATAGACAGGTGTGTGCCTTTCCAAGTCATGTCCAATCAACTGACTTTACTACAGGTGGACTCCAGTTAAGCTGCAGAAACAACTCAAGGATGATCAGGGGAAACAGGATGCACCTGAGCTCAATTTTGAGTTTCACGGCAAAGGCTGTGAATACTTATGTACATGTGATTTCTCAATTTTTTTATTTTTAATAAATTTGCAAAAATCTCCAGTAAACTTTTTTCATGTTGTCATTATGGGGTGTTGTGTGTAGAATTCTGAGGAAAAAAATGAATTTAATCCATTTTGGAATAAGGCTGTGACATAACAAAATGTGGAAAAAGTGATGTGCTGTGAATACTTTTCAGATGCACTGTACTCTATAAAGGAATTCTGTTTGCTAGCAGCAGTAGTGAGATGTGAAAATATAAAGTCAATTTCTGTGATTAAAAAAGGGGATGTCATGTGAAATCAAAGATGAGTCAGCTAGTCATAATTTTGGTAACACTTTGGAAGAGCCAATACTAGTGGCACAAAAAGTCAGTGGTAGACTTCACAAACATCAACTGAAAATGAAATGGGATAGATGGTCTTCATCTTCACCCAAAACCTTACACAGTAACTCTCTTGCCTTTCTTTTATTCATGCAGGTTCTTCATGAGGCTGTTGGCTGTAATCTTGCTCTTGGCAATCTTATCAGTTTTTTCTCCATATGGTACCAGTTTGTAGGGTTATCTTTATTTTAATTTTTTCATTTACTGTGTGAAGTTTTTGAACTTGACAACTTAAGGGCTCTGAGATGATCAGCTGAGAAGAACTATAATTATGAATAAATTAAAATATAATGAAATTGGCATGATCCAACCTGCGAATGTTGCAACCAAGTCCCAGCCTCACTGGGTCACATGTTCTGGGCCTGCACCAAATTAACATTACTCTGGACAAAAATTTTTAATTACCTCTCAGACAGCCTTGGACTCACAATCCCTCCTAACCCATTAACAGCTGTGTTTGGGGTTCTTCCAGAGGGGCTTAATGTGGAAAAAGACAAATAAATTGTGATTGCATTCACTACACTGTTGGCACACAGACTTATTCTGATAAACTGGAAGAACCCAAACTCTCCTCTTTTAAGTCAGTGGGAAACCGATGTGTTATATTATTTAAAATTGGAAAAAATCAAATACTCAGTTAGAGGATCTGTACAGACATTTTTCAAAACATGGCAGGATCTAATCAGTAATATTTTAAAATATGTTTATAAAGCACAGAGAATTTATTAACTTAGGTATGTTTACAAACCTTAAATTTTACACCGTTTGGCTTGCTCTCTCTCTCAGGGGTGGGAATCGATCTGTTCTTAACATAATTCTTTTTTTTGTAAAAACTTGATTGCTATGTATGGATTGTAATAAAATTAATAAAATAAATTAAAAAAAAATGTAATGAAATTGTACGTATTATTTACTCTGTACCTTCTAAAAACTGAAGGTCACACATGACAATTTTGATTTCTATACTAATGTGTCACATGTTATTAAATGTAGCTGTTCATGTCACAAGTTATACGTTCTTCATGAATCAACTTAAGCTCTTGTAAAATTAGTGTGTATTTTTCTTTCAATGTAAGTGTTAAGCATTTCTGAAAAATGATAATTGCAATAAACACTCCAAAATCCAGAATTATATTTTTTATTTGTTAATTGGATGCTAATGGGCTAGCATTTTTCCCACTCATTCACTATTTTAATAATTAAAATATAATTGTGCTTAAGAATTTTTACATTATATTAATAAACATAACATACATTAGTGAAAAGTTAATTTGACACAGTACAGAATATTTTTATACAAATATACTGTTCTCAATAGAAAATCTCTACTCTACAGGAAAGACATAACTTGGTGCAGATTACAAAGCAATATATTAAACTCAACTTAATAAAATAAATAAGGAGTAATTTTGAGGAATGATGTGAAATGTGAAATGGCCAAGGCTATATAAGGAAGAATGAAGTTACCACAGCCAAAAATCACAAAACACATTTTTTTCAGGAAATCCCAGTCTGGCATTTGCTATTGAGACTATTAATGGCTACTGAATCAAAGTTGCCTTAAATAAGTAGTTCTTAATTTGGAAACACTGCTCATCATACTATCTAGATCTAGATGGATGTATTTCCTTGCGGAGACGTTTTCATTAGATAATAAAAAAAATGGATGTCACAAAGAAAGTTTGCATTAAAACAGTAACAGGGTGAAGATGTGACACTATCAGACAGTATCCACACTCACAAAACTCGGGTACTAAGATTCCACATCTTTCAGTCGAGTCACGGGAAAACAGGTCTTTTTAGATTTTGAAATATCAGAGATGAAGCGACTGGAAATCTAAGAAGTCTAAAATTCACAGAACTGAGCGAAATCTTTCCTTTGAAGGTCATACAAAGGTCATACAAATTACTTCTTGCTGGTTCATCAAAAAAAATTAGATGACTATGCTTCTTCATTAAGGATGCTTAACTGCTATGTGCATAGTAAAGCACTTTTGTTGCTTTAGGCATAGAATGGATTTTTGATAACCGAACGTAGATAAATCAACCTTTAAAAAATAAATAGTGATAACATGGTTGTTTCCCTGAAGTATCAAGGGTCCTCTGGGAACAAATTCTGGCTGTAGTCATTTAATTACAGAGACTGTTGCAAAATGCAAATGAAGATGACACCTTGCAGCCTGTGTAAAAATGAGAGTTTGTATAAAAATATATGGGAAGAATAAGGATGAGCATGAATTTTGTAGTAACTATGCTAGGAGAACACATTTTAACACTTATGTAATAGTATTGATTAAATTAGCCCTCCATGTGTATGCAGTGATGAATTTAGCATCCATTCATCCAATAAATGAACTCTCTTAATCTGGTTCAGGGTCATGAAGGCCACAGTCTACCCTGGCAGAAACCAAACTTGACAGGGCGTAAATTTATCAGAAGCCATACCAACAGATATACCCTGTAGCCACTTACAATTGGCTAACCTGGAATCAGCAATTAATTTAACTTGAAGGTATTTAGAAGGTTTAGTAGAAAAAAAATGTCTTTTGGACACAGAAAGTACACTGTCCAAGCCCAAATCCAAACTCAAAAACTCTGAGCTAGCCACTATGCCACTGCTAAAAGAACATGAATTAGATGCAATATCAATTTACTACTACTAGAAACTGTTGTAAATCAATACAAAAGCAAAAAAATCTAAAATCTAAATAAATTAGTTCAAAATCCAGTTATGTTGTTTGTAAAAATTTCATAACATTAATTAGCAAAATTTCCCAAAAGACAAATTAATATAAAAACTATATATATGGAGAAAAAAACAGCACTTCATACATAATATTATTAACTTAGTCCTGTTCTTAAATTAAATAGACATTCATCCATCCAGGCAAAGTAATGTTTCTGCAACATCAATTACAAAAAGTGTAAGTGGGCAATTAAAAAAAAAAAAAAAAAAAAAACTGGCATCTTGAAAAGCTAAGTCTAATGGAAATATATTCCACCCTAAACATGTTTAACTGTTCTGTACCAAAATATCTTGCATCATGTAAAAAGCAGAACTAGCAACCACAGTCTGACTGTGCTATCAAGAAAGGGAAAAAAATAAAACACAAGGCTAAGCTTCTTATCAAATGTTACACCTTACTTACTACTGATTGTAAAGCCCTTTAATACTTTGAGTTTGCAGAGATAGATTATAAAACACCTGTGAAATTATTTTGTAGCATGTTACCAGTCAAAATATATTGTTATACTTGTGAACTAGCCAGATCCGAGTACAAACTTAAGAATGCTAAAACCAAAAAAACAAACAGAAATCTTAAACAGAAATTATTGTTGAAGATAAAGTATTAAAATTGCAATGACTACTTTTGCAAGGAAATCACATTCAGAAATGGTAGCACTTGACAATTTAAAAACATCACAGCACAGGGTGCTGGATTTTATGTATGCCAAATGTAAAAAATGACTTAGTATTTCTACTTTTAATGATTTTTCTTCAACACATAGAATATAAGTGACAAACATCTGACAAAATAGAAAATTAAGTGTAAAATGCTGGTATTTGTAACTTTTTTTACATTTTAAGTTGACAGGTTGATGGAGATGTTGTCTGGTGTGTCTCAGGGGAAGGCAACTACATTGGGTGGATAACTAAAATGGAACTAAAATGTTGGTGCCAGTGCTGATGATAAAGTAGTCCACAGGGGCTTGAGCTTTGATATGTGGAAGAAGGGTAAAACATTTCAGGAGTTTGATATGATGGAAATAGTTATAGGCAAAAACATTAAGAAAGAGGAAAATAAATTGGTGACATTTGAATCTGGTGGTGTAAGGGGCATTAAAAAGACTAATGTACTGTACTGTATTTGTTGGTTAGGAGAGGCAATCAACACATGGTATACAGTGTGAAGGTAATCCTTGGAGAAAGGGGTATATCACAACATCACTTGGTTGTAGGAGATTACTCAGAAGTGTAAAGAAAAGAATAACTAAGTATGCACCAAGCCCTAGAGTCTAGATGTTATACAAGAAGGCGATACGCAGAGTGAGTAAGACTTCAGATGTATTTCTTGTGATTGTTTAGTTCTCAACAACAGAAGTCACCTGCGGTTGAACAAAGGGACTGCATAGGCACAGGATGTGGTGTTAGAAATTTTGATGCAGAAAAGGTATTTGAGAAAGAGATGTTATAAAGAGCAAGCAAAAGAAACACAGGATGTGGTAGATGTGAATTTTGAAGGGAACATCATTGGTGATAGGAATGGGATTAAGGCTACATGGAAGAAATACAAGAATGTCAATGTTAATTTATTTATATAGCACATTTAAAACAACATCAGTAATGCTGTAGTCAAAGTGCTTTACATTAAAACATACAATAAACTTTATACAATAGAATAAAATACAACAAAACACAATACAGCCAGTAGTAAATTAAAACAAATGAACTATGAGGAGGAAACCATTAGTATCAGTTAAGTTCCTGGAAAGCTATACATCTTCAATCTAGTTTTAAACAGTTTAACTGAAGACGACTCCATTAACGCGCACACGTACCGGTCCCGGGACATAACAGCGTTTTAAAAACGTTACAGTAATGTGTGCATGCCCATCTGCCATGCATCTCGACATACCACCCATCAAATGAAACTTCAAAGTCTCGTCTTACCGATGATATAAACCATTTTGACACACAACAACCACAGCACTGACACTAAAGCCTTTTTTACAGAGAAGTACATACTTTTAAGAGTTGACTTTCCCTACCTTTGAAGACCCCCTGCAAGTCAAACATCAATATTTCCGAGCAGTATTGATCCCATTCTGTCCGTAAGGCTCAAGCGAATATAATCCAGTAAAACGATTAGGTCCAAAACACACGATATATCCTCAAAGGGACAAAAACTCCAGAAAACGCGTTTCATAACTTGAGACTAGCTACGTAATTTTTTTTCATTTCTATTGATCATATCAGACGTAATTTGTTTCTGTCGGCGATAACCATGCTACCGCATATAACACGGAAGTGTTAGCTTCTGATCGACACCTAAGTTGGCCAATTACAACGGGTCTGGGGTTGACTGGCACCTCGTATAGCCAACGAGTGTCACAGACAGCTGAACGATGACGCACAACTCCAAACCCTGGTAGAATCTACCAGTTTGATTGGACACTGTGAGTGACACTCAAAACTTACAGCCAATGAGCAGCCGAGCATTTTGATATGTAACTTGCCATACTAACTTGTAAACAAACGATCGAGCTGCGCAAGGTGGCATTTGTGCCAGTCTGCAGAGTTGGTGCGTGGTTGTTTATTGTGATTTCGCCAAGTTTTTTCGCATTTTAAATATGAATAAAAGTACCGATAAATGTAAATACACTCTCGATTAAATAATAGATGCATGTACGCGGCGTGAAAGTAATCAATCGGCCCAGGAGACGTCTAATGGCAGAGAGCGACATGTGCCACGCCTTGTGCTTTCTGCTTGCTAGTGATTGCTGCCATCAAGTGGCACATGGAAAAACGCTGAGCTGTGTTGTAACAGTTTGTAAAAGAAATGTATATAGTTTGTGTGCATTTTATAAAAAAAAGTAAAAATAAAAATATAAATATATTTTTGGCCCATAAGACTTGTATTGACTATTTTACATAGAAATGTGTATTTTTTATTGTTTTTATTATTTTTATAACTAATAGAGTGACACTGTGTGTAGATATAGATTCCTTTAGGTGTAAGCTTTCAGTAGAGCCCTCATTGATATATGTGGGTTGAAGCATTCAAAAGTTATTACACTTTTTCCATATGTTCCAAAATGTGGATAATGGTCCCTCTAAAAGCCCTGGGCATGCCCACATAAAACTGGTGTAAAAATGTCATTTTTACAGGTATTCTTTTCAAATTTGAAATGTGAGTAGTCAACAAGTTATTCTGTTGGTACATAGTGTGTTTCTGTCCCCACCTACCTACTGCAGCTTTATTTTCCTTTATTTTCATAAAAAAACTTAGGCGAGAACAAAAAAATTTCGTTTTTTTTGTGAGTTCTAATGTGCATAACTTTTGATCAGTCACACCTACAGTGATTCTGACTACTAAGGGTGAAACTAGAGAATGTTACCTTTACAAAGAGACCAAACATGTGTTTATACTCCAGATAGTTCAATAACAGCAATGATTCTAATTTGGAGAGGTCGAATTACAAGCGATTTAGCAAAAATGACCCCGCTTGATAAGGGGTGTAATATGGTAAAGAATACCACAGACAAGGTGCAGCAGCTGAAAAAACCCTGTCACCCATAGTTTTGCAATTAGTATGAGGGACCACAAGAAACAACTGACCAGTACTCTGGATGGCTGGTATATACCTCTCAATTCAGATTAAAAGGCGGGATCATACCCAGGTAATAATTTAAAAACAAGCAGCAAAATTTTAAAATCAATTCTAAAGCTAACTGGCAGCCAGTGTAAATAGGCTAAAATTGGAGATACAGAGGCAAACTTTTATACCCTAACCAAAAAACATGCAACAGCATTCTGAACCAATTGCAACCTGCATATCAGCGATTTACTGATCCCAGAATACAATGAGATCAAGCTGAAAAAGATAAAAGAATGAGCAACTTTCTCAAGATCCCTAGGAGATTAAAAAAAGGCTTAACCTTAGCAAGACGAAGTTTGAAAGATTAACTCGGTGGTCAAAAGAGAGATCGCTGTCAAAAATAACCCCAAGATTCCAAACTTTGCAAAAGTCCATGACTCAGCCAAGAAATTCAAGATCAATATGAGCTTTGGCTAGTGTACCAACTATCAGCACTTTCATTTTGATTTAGATCGAAAAAACATCAGCCCTCCAGGATCTTAGTTCAACAAGACAATTGTGCAGCTGATTCATCATTGAACTGCACACAGGAATATAAACCTGTAGATAATCAGCATAAAAGTGAAAGGAAACATTAAACTTCCTAAAAATAGGTCCTATAGGATGAAGGTATATGGAAAATGAAATGGGATCCAAAATGGATCCCTGATGAATAGGAACAGTAGACAAAAAAAAAGGAATTGAAAATCACTGAAAACTGTCTGCCAGTAAGATATGACCTGAACCAGTTAACAGCCACTGCTTTAAGTCCCACCAGATGCTCAAGTCACAACAGCAAGATCACAGAAGAAGCTGCTGAATGATAATAACAGACTAATATTGTTTACTGTGAGAAAACAGAAGAACCAAGGCGTAAGTTTTTTAAATATTGGCAATGGAAGGCCATGGACTTTAAAGGCTGACACAGCTGTGCAACACAAAGTGAGAATTTTGAAAAAGAAGTGTGCTTTTCAGCCTGCAAATTAAAGTCACATCAAATGTTAACAAATGTGGTTGAGAGGGGGCTACAGAAAAGAACCAGTCTTCCATAAAAGTTGGCAAAATACAGTTATGCGTCATTCCCGAAAAGGGTAAAACAGATTTGATCTTTCTTGTCAGGTAAATACATAAACAAAGATTTTGCTAGGGCATCGTAAAAAGTGGTCAGGAAGACATTCAGAAAGTCAGATAGAGATGAATGGCTAGTACCCGAAGTGATGCAATTGTGCTAAAATGCTAGTGCTCTAAGGTGAAAGTATTCTGAGTATGTTGCTTTTCATGATACTGATGGAGGTGTTGACCAGAAAAGTGAGTGAACAAATACCACTGTGTTTGTGTGCTCATTTTGATGGCAAAAAAGCAAAGCAGAATTTTAGGATAGGATTCTGAACTGGAAAACTAGACTAGAAGCAAAATGCCAAATGGTTGGAGGTGGAAAAGGTGGATGCACGGCTATGTTTGTCATGTGTTAGAGGTATTGGGAGAAATTTCATTCAATGCATGTGGATGAAAAAAACTTTTAATGGTATTAAGGGTACTCTACAGGAGTAGAGAACAACCTTTATTTGTAGAATCTTGTAATCAAAGAGTATGTAAGTAAGTGTAAATTTAGGTATCGGCAATGCACTTGTTCCAGAAAAAGTAGGTAAGTTCTTCACATTAGATGGTGAGATGAGTACAGACAGAAGTACAAGCATGTCAGTGATGGAGAGGGTAAGAAAGCAAGACATTCTGAGAGATATCCCCCATTAGGATTTCTAAAGTAGACTCTTTGGCATTAAAAGGAAAAAGTTATCAAAGAAAGTAAATAAGAATAACGTTCCTTAAAGATTTTAACTCAATATACATTATACCTGAAGCATACTTAATTCTTTGATTTTGAAATCCTATTCAATGTGGACAGATCACAGCAATCATAAACAATTCATATATTTTTTGCTTGGCAAACAGACAATTATCCTAATTGCTATGCTTTTGCAATGATTCTGACAAGTGCAATTGAATCCTGGAGGGTGTTGCAACACATTTCAACCCCCTACTTCCTGGTTTCTTAAGGTAGCTTCTTTCATCTTCTGGTCTTGGTACATTTCTTTAGTGATGTGTCATGTTTCCCAAGAGCGGAAGTATAGTAAGCATGGCTCGCAACTATATCTTGTAACACTGAAACCCTCCAGATCCTTATTTAAGAACATAGATATCAGCAGCAGGTTGCAGACCAGCCAAAGGATTTCTAATAAAGGGCAATATTCCTTTAACAAGAGAAGATTGCTTTCAAATGTTTGTCACAATTGTAGGATTATTTTTAGTGTAGTAAATAGGCATGACCTGCGTCTTTCTTCCCTTCAACATTTCTCTCCTGAAAAGTGGATGTCTAGAATTGCTCCACCAGTATAGGTGTAGAGTGAAGTAAGGGGGTTGGTTACTCCTTTCAGATTTTACAGCATGGTCAGGTGCTCCTCTATTGGGTAATATTTTGCAGAAAACTAGTTAAATAAACAGAAGTACTGTTAAATGTGGGTGGCACGGTGGCGTAGTGGTAGCGCTGCTACCTCGCAGTAAAGAGACCTGGGTTCGCTTCCCGGGTCCTCTCTGCGTGGAGTTTCATGCAGGTTAGGTGCTCCTAAATTAGTGATCCTAAATTGTCCATAGTGTGTGATTGGTGTGTGGGTGTGTGTGCCCTGCGGTGGGCTGGCACCCTGCATGGGGTTTGTTCCTTCCTTCTGCCCTGTGTTGACTGGGATTGGCTCCAGCAGACTCCCATAACCCTGTGTTAGGATATAGTGGGTTGGACAATGACTGACTGATAGATTGTTAAATGTGACAAATAAATAAAAAGTGCAAGAAATATTAGTGTAAATAAATATTGTTTGTTGTTTATTTATTTAATTGTGTCTTGTGGCATCACGCCAGGGAGGACAGGAGGAGGGCTTGTGTCTCCTCCAGACCGCGAGGGGGCGTCTGCCCTGGTTACGTTGGGGGCCTCGGGTAAAGGGCTTGGAAACCCAACCCTGGGGACCCGCGGGCCACCGCCAGGCGGCGCCCGTGCCTGAATATCCCTGAGCCCAGCACTTCCTCCACACCAGGAAGTGCTGGGGGGGAAGACGACCAGGGACACCCGGACGGCTTCTGGGTGCGCAGCCGGCACTTCCGCCACTCTGGGGTGTGTTTACAGAGGAGTGCCGGGAAGCAGCTGGAGCCCATCCGGGTTCCTATTTAAGAGGCCACCTCCCTTCAGTCGATAGTGGAAGTCGGGTGGAAGAGAGACGGAGCTGGAGAGAGGACTGGAGGCGGCCAGGAGAGAGGCATTGAGACTGTGAGGCCTGGACATTGGGGAAACGGTGCTGGAGGCACTGGGGTTTGTGGTGCACGTGACTTGTAAATATTGTAAATAAACAGTGTGTGGTGGAGCCAACAATGTCCGTCTGTGTGTGTCCGGGTTCAAGTCCACCGTCTATAATATTCTTCAATATGCAACATGAAATACGGCTTGAATTTAAAACCGTCACTTTTACTCCTCAAAGCTGAGATGGCAGGTTCTAGTGAGTGCTGTGCTTTAAAATGTGTGAATTTTGCAATTCATATTTTAATGAACATATCAGTTTATCGTAATCAGAAGCTTGCTCTCTGTCAGATCAAATTAAAGCACCATTGCTCTTTGGTTCAGAATCACCAACCCTACTTTGAGTGCTGCCTTGGATTGATTTAGAAATGTGACACTCAGCATGCCGTCTACTTGTTCCACCCATTTTTATGCAAACTTCACACATGGTCATCTCCAGAGTTATACACAGCATGTAGCCTAGCAGGATACACTACTGTGGGTGCGCATTAAATGCTGTAATTTATTTTTGTGTAGTATTTAGCAAAACTTGAAGTTTGGATTTGGTGACTTATAGTACAATGTTACATTTTAGTTCTTGCTAGTAGACTGCACAACTGATCTTAGAGAAGTTGAATCTTCTATTCAAGCCCTATAGTTCAACTATGTTGAGTATTTTATTGCCCTTCCAATCATGTGTTGTTAACATTAAGTGGATGCGTCTGTTGCTCTTTTACAAACTAAAATCTTGCAAGTCACTTTCAAATGGTTTAATCATTTGCACTGTTTGATCTCAAGAATGCTTGTACTGGCAACTATGTTTTTGTATATATTATGTATTGTTTCCGTTTTAAGTAAAGTAAAACTTGTTTTCCTTAAATATGTTGTTTCAGTTAATATCATTAATAAGCAATATTTAATATTCTATTAACAAGATCCGTGGAGCTATTATAAGACTTTTACAAACACACTTTTGAGGGACATAAAATATTGTCTATTTATTGTTATTGACAAAATTCCTTAAAATATTAAGATACAATGTTTTGTCAACAACACACACCCCCTAACTGATTATGTATGTAATCACTGTTAACTACACATGGAGAGAGACCTTTACGTGTTTTTCACATGCTGTACAGAAATTAAGAAGATCTGCAACACCACCCACACAAGACTTCTGCAATCCCACTAAAACAGGCAAAATACAAAACCCTGTGGACTAAAGAAACTTTTTAACAGGAAAGGACCCTGTCTTAACAGGACTCAGCTGCATTTAACTGTTGCATTCATTTGAAGCTTGAAATTCATACCTATTTTTAACTTAAACAACTGATTTCTAAGTATGTCTTGCTTTACATACACACACCAGGCAAACCAAGTAAAAATATAAATATAAAATAAAAAAAAGCACTAATGCTACATAGTTTATGCAGATGACACAATATTTAAGCTATGTTCCAAGATACCCAAACATAAACTTAAAGATTTCAATTTTCTGATTAAACATAATTTTGGATAATTTGGCATCCCTGAAGGAAATTTTGAAAAATTGATTAGGCAAAAAATTTAGTAAGTCCAACTTGCAAATCTTAGAGAGGAAGAGATGATTTAGAAATAGAATTTTGAATCTGTAAGACAAAGTGGAAAAAGTTTAAACAGGTTTTGGAATAATAACAAAGAAAATGCATGATAGCACTTAAAATAATTTAAAAATACAAAACTTAAGGAAATAATAAAAACAGGAAAATGGCTTAAAAGAACTATAAAATCATTAAACTATGTGGAGAAACTGCTTTGTTTTCTCTGCTCCCTTTCACAAGAGTGCAGAAGCTATAAAGAAAGCCAAAATATTAAAGGTAAAGGGAAAAGGGAAGCTCAACTCAGATGTTGGTGATGCTCTAATAATTTTACTCAACTCAAAGTTTACACAATTGCCTTTGAAGATGCACAATATTATCTGTTTAGAGTTAATGGAGGCACAGAACTCACACAGCACAGCCCGTGCTGAAAATAAAAGCCTCTGATGATATTGAGGTCTATTCAAAACTTTTCAGATGACAGTAAAATGGATGCATTATTAGTGGGTTTGGTTCTTATTGCTGTGTTTTTTGCTGATGCTAAGGCCAAACAATGCAGAAGCATATGAAAAGTTGTGAGCCTAGATACTGGCTATGGTAGAGAGTAACTGCTGCTATCCAGACACAGTACTTACAAGCATAGATGTTTCTGCCCTCCTTCTCACCACAGTCACAGATGTAAGAGTTGATAGATCTTGTCAGGAAGAAGCTGCAGCTGGAAAGCATGTGACTCGCTGACAAAGTGCAGAGAATCATAATAAACCATTACTTAAGACATCCGTTGTTCGAGGTTAAGATAATAGTAGGTCAGCTTAGCCTCTAAAAAGCTGAGCAATTAAAGGATTTAGAAGAGAGGTACTGCATTAAGTCAGGAAAGCTATGCTGCATGATAAGCCAACTACAGATGAGATTAGATCAAATTGTGTAAACCTAAACGCAAGGGAAAGAGACTGTTACAAAAGGTGTTCTCAGCTAATGAACACTTGCTTGATCATAGATCATACAAGGATCTAAGTGAGTGAAATTACAAACAAAGGTTTTATTAACACTCATTTCTATTGTAGCGAAAAAAATGGCTGTCATTATGAAGTATTTCTAAAAACATAGCAGATATACAGTGGTGTGAAAAACTATTTGCCCCCTTCCTGATTTCTTATTCTTTTGCATGTTTGTCACACAAAATGTTTCTGATCATCAAACACATTTAACCATTAGTCAAATATAACACAAGTAAACAGAAAATGCAGTTTTTAAATGATGGTTTTTATTATTTAGGGAGAAAAAAAAAACAAACCTACATGGCCCTGTGTGAAAAAGTAATTGCCCCCTTGTTAAAAAATAACCTAACTGTGGTGTATCACACCTGAGTTCAATTTCCTTATCCACCCCCAGGCCTGATTACTGCCACACCTGTTTCAATCAAGAACTCACTTAAATAGGAGCTGCCTGACACAGAGAAGTAGACCAAAAGCACCTCAAAAGCTAGACATCATGCCAAGATCCAAAGAAATTCAGGAACAAATGAGAACAGAAGTAATTGAGATCTATCAGTCTGATAAAGGTTATAAAGCCATTTCTAAAGCTTTGGGACTCCAGTGAACACAGTGAGAGCCATTATCCACAAATGGCAAAAACATGGAACAGTGGTGAACCTTCCCAGGAGTGGCCGGCCAACCAAAATTACCCCAAGAGCACAGAGACGACTCATCCGAGAGGTCACAAAAGACCCCAGGACAACGTCTAAAGAACTGCAGGCCTCACTTGCCTCAATTAATTAATTAATTCACGACTCCACCATAAGAAAGAGACTGGGCAAAAACGGCCTGCATGGCAGATTTCCAAGACGCAAACCACTGTTAAGCAAAAAGAACATTAGGGCTCGTCTCAATTTTGCTAAGAAACATCTCAATGATTGCCAAGACTTTTGGGAAAATACCTTGTGGACTGATGAGACAAAAGTTGAACTTTTGGAAGGCAAATGTCCCGTTACATCTGGCGTAAAAGGAACACAGCATTTCAGAAAAAGAACATCATACCAACAGTAAAATATGGTGGTGGTAGTGTGATGGTCTGGGGTTGTTTTGCTGCTTCAGGACCTGGAAGGCTTGCTGTGATAGATGGAACCATGAATTCTACTGTCTACCAAAAAATCCTGAAGGAGAATGTCGGGCCATCTGTTCGTCAACTCAAGCTCAAGCGATCTTGGGTGCTGCAACAGGACAATGACCCAAAACACACCAGCAAATCCACCTCTGAGTGGCTGAAGAAAAACAAAATGAAGACTTTGGAGTGGCCTAGTCAAAGTCCTGACCTGAATCCAATTGAGATGCTATGGCATGACCTTAAAAAGGCGGTTCATGCTAGAAAACCCTCAAATAAAGCTGAATTACAACAATTCTGCAAAGATGAGTGGGCCAAAATTCCTCCAGAGCTCTGTAAAAGACTCACTGCAAGTTATCGCAAACGCTTGATTGCAGTTATTGCTGCTAAGGTTGGCACAACCAGTTATTAGGTTCAGGGGGCAATTACTTTTTCACACAGGGCCATGTAGGTTTGGATTTTTTTTCTCCCTAAATAATAAAAAAACATCATTTAAAAACTGCATTTTGTGTTTATTTGTGTTATATTTGACTAATGGTAAAATGTGTTTGATGATCATAAACATTTTGTGTGACAAACATGCAAAAGAATAAGAAATCAGGACGGGGGCAAATAGTTTTTCACACCACTGTACAGTGCATCCAGAAAATATTCACCACGCATCACTTTTTCCACATTTTGTTATATTACAGTCTTATTCCAAAATGTATTAAATTAATCTTTTTCCTCAGAATTCTACACACAACACCCCATAATGACAACGTGAAAAAAGTTTACTTGAGGTTTTTGCAAATTTATTAAAAATAAAAAAATTGTGAAAGCACATGTACATAAGTATTCACAGCCTTTGCCATGAAGCTTGAGATGTTTCTGCAGCTTAATTGGAGTCCACCTGTGGTAAATTCAGTTGATTGGACATGATTTGGAAAGGCACACACCTGTCTATATAAGGTCCCACAGTTGACAGTTCATGTCAGAGCACAAACCAAGCATGAAGTCAAAGGAACTGTCTGTAGACCGCTGAGACAGGATTGTCTCGAGGGACAAATCTGGGGAAGGTTACAGAAAAATTTCTGCTGCTTTGAAGGTCCCAATGAGCACAGTGGTCTCCATCATCCGTAAGTGGAAGAAGCTCAAAACCACCAGGACTCTTCCTAGAGCTGGACGGCCATCTAAACTGAGCGATTGGGGGAGAAGGGCCTTAGTCAGGGAGGTGACCAAGAACCCTATGATCACTCTCTCAGAGCTCCAGAGGTCCTCTGTGGAGAGAGGAGAACCTTCCAGAAGGACAACCATCTCTGCAGCAATCCACCAATCAGGCCTGTATGGTAGAGTGGCCAGGCGGAAGCCACTCCTTAGTAAAAGGCACATGGCAGCCTGCCTGGAGTTTGCCAAAAGGCATCTGAAGGACTCTCAGACCATGAGAAACAACATTCTCTGGTCTGATGAAATGAAGATTGAACTCTTTGGTGTGAATGCCAGACGTCATATTTGGAGAAAACCAGGCACCATTCCTACAGTGAAACATGGTGGTGGCAGCATCATGCTGTGGGGATATTTTCCAGAGGCAGGAACTGGGGGACTATTCATGATAAAGGGAAAGATGACTGCAGCAATGTACAGAGACATCCTGGATGAAAACCTGCTCCAGAGCGCTCTTGACCTCAGACTGGGGCAACGGTTCATCTCTCAGCAGGACAACGACCCTAAGCACACAGCCAAGATATCAAAGGAGTGGCTTCAGGACAACTCTGTGAATGTCCTTGAACGGCCCAACTAGCCCAGACTTGAATCCGATCGAACGTCTCTGGAGAGATCTTAAAATGGCTGTGCACTGACGCTTCCCATCCAACCTGATGGAGCTTGAGAAGTGCTGCAAAGAGGAATGGGCGAAACTGGCCAAGGATAGGTGTGCCAAACTCGTAGCATCATATACAAAAAGACTTGAGGGTGTAATTGCTGCCAAAGGTGCATTGACAAAGTATTGAGCAAAGGCTGTGAATACTTATGTACATGTGATTTCTCAGTTTTTTTTATTTTTAATAAATTTGCAAAAACCTCAAGTAAACTTTTTTCATGTTGTCATTATGGGGTGTTGTGTGTAGAATTCTGAGGAAAAAACTGAATTTAATCCATTTTGGAATAAGGCTGTAACATAACAAAATGTGGAAAAAGTGATGCACTGTGAATACTTTCCGGATGCACTGTACATCATCTACGGCATGTATATCAGTAATATCCCCTTTCTGTTCTATGATTTTACATATAAGGACATAATAAACAAGTACTTGGTCCTCTTCAGAGCACCCTCAGGAGACAGACACCACATAAAAGATATAGCAATAGGCTTCAAAATTGTTTGGAAATAGCCTTATAACCCTGTTGAATCTCATGAGAAGTAATAAGTGCGGCTCTGACAGCACTGCAGATGTCTTTCATTCTCAGCATGTCTTTACAGTGTAATGATAATCCCATTCCCGATTTAAAGGACTGTCAAACCCAGGTCCTTCAAAATACCTGTAGGGAGCATGTGATCATTATGTCCAAAGGACAGGGTGTCTATTTACATTAAAATATATGCAAATATTCTTTGGGGTCTTCTAAGTGGGGATATGCACTTTTGTCTCGCTTCTTTGATGTTTCCTTGAAGGCACGATAACAAATGTGTCCCAGTTCCCTTGGTTTGTCATTGTATCTAATCATTCACTTGAAATGGAAATGTTAGTATGTTTTGGAAGAATTCCATAAACTTTGCTCCTATGTTACTTTCATAAAAAGTATTTGCTCTTCAATATTCTAAGTAAAGAAAGAAAATGCTAAGTTTATAAAACAAGCTGAAAAAAAAACAAAACTTTGAGGAACTAGCCAAAATTCTTCAGATTGTGAGCTAGCACTTGTATATGCCAAATTACTAAGTAAGTCAATACTTACATTAACAGAAAAGTCAAGATTTTTCTAAAATTATTTGTTAAACAACATTAAACAACAAATATACAAATTGAACAGACAAAAAAACCACTGATACTGCACAAAAAAAGCAGAATATCTGGAACATCCAAATTCAGTAAAAGTGTCAAATATAGCTGTAGACCACATACAAATCAAACTGTGTGGAAGTGTGAACTAAAATGGAAAGAAAATGTCAACCTCTTATTCATAAATCACACATAAAGATGGTAACATTTTCACAGATTTAGGTTAAAAACTTCATAGAGAACAGTGCTTCATTTTTGTTTGGGTTATATAAACTTATATAAATCTGTACGTCTGATTCTATAATGAAGGTTATCTCATAGGGTGGCGCAGTGGTAGCGCTGCTGCTTCGCAGTCAGGAGATCCGGGTTCACTTCCCGGGTCCTCCCTGCGTGGAGTTTGCATGTTCTCCCCGTGTCCGTGTGGGTTTCCTCCGGGTACTCCAGTTTCCTCCCACACTCCAAAGACATGCAGGTTAGGTGGATTGGCGATTCTAAATTGTCCCTAGTGTGTGCTTGGTGTGGGTGTGTCCTGCGGTGGGTTGGCGCCCTGCCTGGGATTGGTTCTTGCCTTGCGCCCTGTGTTGGCTGGGGTTGGCTCCAGCAGACCCCCGTGACTCTGTGTTCGGATTAAACGGGTTGGAAAATGGATGGATGGAGATTATCTCATAATGCAATTACTGTTTTCTTATGTCATTTAACTATATGCAGCATAGGTTTTCATTTATAAACACAAAAAGCTTGAACTTTATTTCTGTTTATAGGTTCATATGGCTGATATCATTACATGTACAGAGTACAGTGAATTCTATGAACCTATAACATTTGCAGACAAGGAACGCCTCTAACATAACCTGGAAAGTTAACAAATGTAAAAAATAACCCTTCATAGCATCTGATTATCTACTAATATAATAAAAGCGCAATGGTCATGAAGCATATTAACCACACCTTTAAGGACACATTAACATCAGTTTTCTGTCCACATTACTTCAACCTCTTCAACTCCAGGGCACAGCTAAACAAACTAAGACTGACAGAATGCAAAGCTCTCATTCTTTAATGACTTTCTCTCTCAAAGGATCAATGCTAAAATAGACAATTAGTGAAAATCATTTGGTGCCATACATTTTAGTGGGTAGTAATAAACAAAACATGCAAATAATTCCTGGCACTTCAAAGACTTTTTAAACTTTTGCCATTGATGAACAAGCAGACCTGCAATAGGACTGCTCTAGAGGGGAGTTAATTCCTAATTATTCAGTGCTCTGCAAGTACTTTGACCCTCCATAATTTTCACAAGCTGTTACTTTCTGGCTTCTATTTATGGCACAATGAAACTTGATCTAATATTTTTCACATAGCAATTTAAACATACACTCAATTCCAAATCAAAACATGTGAAAACAGTACATGTAAATTTCAAATAAAACATTAATGTTTTATTTTAATGGTATGTAATGAGTTGGTTTGGTTACTATCACACTCTGTGGATTTTAAATTTGTTTTTTTTTTCCCTCAAAGGGGGTCATGTACTGCAAGTGTGGTACCACCACCATTACTGGTTGTTGTATGAAAGCTGGCAAGACTAGCGCCTATTCATGTCAAAATCTAGCTTCTGCTATAGATGTTAAAATGACAACACAAAAATGGAGGTGAAAAAGGATGTCATGAGTAATCACATGCCAGCTTACAATAAATATGGGTAAATGCAGAAGTGAGAAAACAGGGAGAAGGAGACAAACATAGTTAAAAGTAGTTGCCTTCCAAGTGGCCTTCTTCAAAAAAAAAAACTGAATAATATAATGTCTCTCTTTCTGGCTTAAAGACAAAATATCTTGAGGCACAAATACATTAAAAAAACACACACATCTAGATCTGATAAGTAGGAAATTTTATAAAACATGTATTTCGTCACTTAAGTGTTACTATCACTAATGGCAATCAAACAAGCTATCATGCAAATTTCACAATCACTGGCTTTTTTTTTTTTTGTAATAATATGAGAAAAGGCGGCACGGTGGCGCAGTGGTAGCGCTGCTGCCTCGCAGTTAGGAGACCCAGGTCCTCCCTGCGTGGAGTTTGCTTGTTCTCCCCGTGTCTGTGTGGGTTTCCTCCGGGCGCTCCGGTTTCCTCCCACAATCCAAAGACATGCAGGTTAGGTGGATTGGCGATTCTAAATTGGCCCTAGTGTGTGCTTGGTGTGTGGGTGTGTTTGTGTGTGTCCTGCGGTGGGTTGGCACCCTGCCCAGGATTGGTTCCTGCCTTGTGCCCTGTGCTGGCTGGGATTGGCTCCAGCAGACCCCCGTGACCCTGTATTCAGATTCAGCAGGTTAGAAAATGGATGGATATGAGAAAAACTTCCCAGAAGCAGTCTTTTATTTTTTTTTTTTGCTTTTCTTTACTTGCTGACTTTAGCAATCCACCAATTGATATGGAGATGCTTTATTGCCTTTTAAATTTCTTGCATCTATAGTGAACTAGATGGTTCCAGGCCTTAGTTTCACAGGTCAGCTCTGCCAAGTGAGAGATTATTTAAATCCAGAAGAAGGCCCCAGATCTTAAGCAGTTAGCCAGTCAAGGATGTGACCGTTCTGGTCAGCTCCTTGCTCCCTATTCCATAATGAGAGCCTCTTGAACCTGACACCATCAGTATTGTAAAAAGATGTGCATGCCAGATGAGGACCAAACACACCAAGCAAGGGGATAGTGAAAAGTGCTTTTACTATAAAAAAAAAAAAAATAAACACAAAGCAAGTGTCCCAAAGTGCAGTGCTCAAAACTGTCAATAAATAAATAATCCATGAAAAAGTTTTCATTTGGAGGTTAAAGTCCAATAAATAGAAAAACAAGATTAAAACAATGCAGTGCAGGAAACTCATTTTCAAATCCATAAGTGCTGGTGCCTTCTATTAAAACTAATGCTTCTCCGGCTTATCCAATTTCAAACCTTGCAGCCCGGAGAGACGTTGACAAGCAGGTGCAGACTCCTATCACCTTCACCAATCCTATGGCGACCGCAGAAAACCACAGAGCCCTGCTCCATCGAGCGCCATTACTGTGTACTGTCACTACTGCTGTCCCTAAGGTCCTCCCAGCGAAAGCACCTCCAGAGCATAATGGTCGCTCCATCTCCTAAAGACGCTCAACAGGAGTGACCCACTGTCTCCTCCTGAGCAATGGCCACTCGCTCCTCCTTGGGGCTATACTTCCATCCACCTGTTTCCACTCTATTCATCAGCTTGTATCCTCTCTCTTCCTCCTGTCTGCTTCTTCACTCGTCTTTTAACCTCCACTCTCTTCTTTTTCCTTCTTTTAATGTGCACTTATATGCTTGGGAGCTGTTGCAGGTGCGATCACCTGATTGCCAACCTAGGCTGATAAAGCAATCAGACTGCCCATAGGTGCCGGCAAGGCAACACACGGATGGTTGATCGCAAAGCACAAACGTGGAGATGGGGCACCTTCACAGCAGACAGTTCATACCTTCTCCCACTCCCCACCATGAGCATGTTCATTATTTATTTATTACAACGGAAAGTTTTTTCTGAGTCGCAGGCCCACCATACAACACAGGCACTCAGAGATCTTACTTCAAAATATTACTGACTAGTGGTCACAATTGCATCCCAGTGGAATGAGGCCCCATGGATAGGGTGGCATGTTATCAAGACGAAAGATATCAGTAAATCTTTAGAAAATCATAAACATTCATTAAAAAGGTATATACTGTATATATAATGTAACAAAGAGACAGGTAAGCAGACCACTAACAAAAAGCAAAGCAAAGACAGGTCACAAAATGAGAATCGACAGATAAGGATACAAAAGTCAGAGGGGAACAGAGAAGGGGCACAAAAGAAAATAGTCAAATAGACTAGAACACATTTACAATGGCTTTATCAGGCTTGAAGCCATTAAAATGCCTTTCAGTTGCAAAGCATTGGCACAAAAATGAAAACACTAAGTGCTTCCAATAGAATAGCTTTCTGATAACTACATTTTAAAAGGCAAACAATATTAACAATTGTAAATAAAAGAAATATTGACTTGTTGCCATTTGCATCTCATAATTTTTATTTTTAGTATATGATATAAGCAGCATGGTGCTCTTCTTCACTGAAATTACAATTTGGTAGATCGTCATTGGACAAGACAGACCCACAGATTTAAGTCTCACCCTCAAACACTGGAGAAAACCATTCATTTTCAAATCAAGCTGTATTAACTGTCACAAGATCAAGTAGAACTGGAGCAATGGGCGCAAAGCAGGAACCACTGCTCCTTGGAAAGACACACACACAAACATCAAGCAAGTTTAGTGCTACATGTCAACCTAGCAGTATATCTGTAGACCACTGGTTACCTGAAAGAAAGTCATTTAAACATGAGGTGTACATACAAAAATCTAAATGGTGTCAGACAGCAACTTTACCTACTGAGAATTTTTTAATATAAGGAATGAGAGATTTTAATGGATTTTTTTATTTATCTAATAATGACTTGCCTGTATAAGACAATAAACCAGTGACTATGGTTCATATCCCAGCATGGTCTCTGTATATGCAGAACATTCACTTTTTCTTCCTTGCTAAAGCCCTGTAGTTTATGTTGACTTTAAATTGCTCTGGTAAGGGTGTATGAGAATGACCTTTAGTGAACTAGCTTCCTGTCCAGGGTTGCAATGCCCACATAGATACACAATTGCTGGGCTATACATCAAACCCAAATCCCTGGAGATATGAGATGCCAGCAGTAACTACTGTCTTGCCCAGATGATATCATGAAACATCTACAAGTTTTGATAATAAAAAGAATTTTTATTTTTCAGGAGGGCAAGTAACTACATATATATGTATCAGTATACTGCTACTGGATTATGTGAAGTTCCCCTTGGGATTAATAAAGTATCTGTCTGTCTGTCTGTCTGTCTGTGATATAATCCTAAATGACTGGAGTTAGTACACCAGTGCTTGATGGTCTTTTTGTGTCATTCCAGGGGCAGCAGGTCCAAAACCATTTAGAAACAAAAGAAAATCTCAACATCTGGCAAAGATAGTATCCAAGAGACATCAGTCATTTCCAAAAAGAGCCATATGTTCTTAAAGACTGCTCTGACTCAAACTTAAAATATTTAAACATATTTTAATCTGATCAAACAATGCAATCTATGCACAAAACTGTGCTGGTAAATGGAAATATTAGCAGCAAGATTAGCCCCAGCAGAAGAGAGACAGAAAGTCCAAAATCTGCATCATCTCTTTGAGTTATGGCCAGACTGCAATTTTTAAATGACACTACTGTCGTATTTCAAAGTCTGGCCATTGGCGATCTGAAACACAGTCTGACATTTTTTTGGTCCTGCTCCTGTTCTCACTTTAGATTTAATGCTACGTGGCCTCTTTCATCTGATGTCATACTAAATTAAATGCATACCCGGAGGTTAGGTAACTGACGTAATTTTGTGATTTAAAATACAAGTAATAATCAAGATTTTGATGATGAAAATAAATTACCAAACCAAAAAATGATAAAATAGATTAAGTAGGTTTGCTAATGGATGGACATGTGGTCTTTATGATTGCACTAAATAATGAGCAAATGGCAGGAATCCTATGTCATTTAATCAAAAAACACCAATTTACTCTACCATTGCAGTGCATCAAAAATAACTGCTGACTCACAATTCCAGAGTTCTGGGCCCACACCTCTGCCCAGACAGCATCTGTGTAGAGTTTACAACTTCTCTACATATCTATATAAAGTTCTCTTCAGGTTCTCCACATTTCCTGCCACATCCAAAAGATAACTGATTAGATTAACCAATTCATTTATATTGGCCCCAAAACAGGCAGTGTAATCTGCAACTAGCAACCTATCCAGGTTTTGCTTCTAGATTGAGTCACATGTCCCAGCATAGGCTCTGGCCCTGAATAGTTTAAATTTCAAGCAAAACAAATTCTAAGAGAAATGGATGAATAAATGGATGTACCATACACAGGGGCTATTTTGAATATTTGGTTACTGAAAAAAAACTAACTCATAATTCATTTGTCTTTCAATATCTGGCACATTGGTTTATGTTTTGCCAAACACTTTACAGCAATTCAGTGTTTTGTTTTACATAATAGGCGTGGTGATATTCTTGAATATCCTCTCCTGGATGTGTATGCTTCTCACCCTGTCTCTAAGAGAGAGAGCCCAGCCACTCTGTGGAGAAAGCTCATTTCGGCCACTTGTGCCTGTGATCTCATTCGTTTGATGTTTACTCAAAGCTCATGACCATAGGTGAGGGCAGGGATGTAGATTGACCGGTAAATCAAGAGCTTCACCTTATGACTTGGCTCTGGTGGATTCCCAACCCCCACTGGAAGTGATTCTGATGTTTTTCAGAGTATGCAGGCACAGCTCTTTCTGTGACAGTACAGGGACCGAATAGCCATATTTAGTGGCCCCAGAACCCAATACTCTGCAAGCACCCCCCACAGAATAACGAGAAACACGGTCATACAGTTTCTCTAATTTTTCAAAACACATGTAGACCAATTGGGCATAATTCTATGCCCCCTCCAGAATCTTCATGAGGGTAAAGAGTTGGTCCACGTTTCCACGGCCTGGATAGAAGCCACATTGCTCCTCCTGGATCTTAGGTTCAACGATTCAGCTGAGTCTCCTTTCTAGTACCTTGGCATAAGCCTTTGCAGGGAGGATGAGGAGTGTGATCCCCTAATAGTTAGGAGGGCATCCTCTTGTTCTCCTTTTTAAAAATAAGGACCACTTCCACAGTCTACCACTGCAGAGGCACAGTTCCTGACAATCATGCAACATTGAACAGACATGCTTGTACACGGCAGCCCAATCATGTCCACAGCCTTCAGCATTTCTGAATGGATCTCACCCCCACCCAGCCAGAGCCTTGCCTTGCCACTGCAGAGCTGCTCAAATACCTCAGTGACCTCCCTCAAGGAAATGGGCATTGATGCCGTTCAGCTTCTGGCTCTGCCTGCTCCACAGAGTAATCTGATTTTCCTCCAACCTAAAATGACTTTAGGACCTTTTACACTAGTAAAAACTGGTTGATTAGCTAGACTAAAATAAAAGTGCAAAACAAACTTTAGAATTTTTATAAGGCAAAGGCGTATATATTCTATTCAAAATCAACACCACATTACATCATTTTCTCTTTACTTATCCAAAATCAGATTTATTCCCTCAACTATGATTAACTCATCTTTTCCACACTATGACTACAGCAGTGCATTACTCAGTATCACTAATTAAATCCAGTTCAGTAGAGAGATGTCAACATTTTTTTTTAACCTCCTTTGTTTAATATTAAAATTGTTTTGCCATCTGTACTGGCCACACCACTTATTTCCCACTCAATTCAATGTACATTGTGTGTCACATTATTGTCCGATGCCTAGCATTTGACTCACCAATATCCCATTTATTTTTTAACCATCTATTATTCTAATCTGCTTATTCCAGTTTGCGGTTCAAGGGAGAAAGGTGACATTCCAGCAGCATTAAGGAAAAATTAAGGAACCAATACCTAAACAGGACACCAATCCATTACTGAACACATTTAAATGTATACATATACAAACTGAATCAGGTCCAATTTAAAGTCACCACACCACTCAAAACACATCTTCTTGTGATATGAAAGAAAGCCTGGAGTACCTGGAAAAGAAACCTGGCAGACACAAGATCACAATACATACAGACAATTCCCAGGCTGCAGCAGAATTAACTAAGACCAAGATACCACTATGCCACCCTCATCTCAGTTTTCACAAACATCTCCTCACATCCACAAACCTATCTCAAAATTTCACCATTTTTGTCCCAACAAAACCTTTATATATGCGGACTCTGATGAGGAAAGTTGAGAAACTATACAGTGGGGATAAACCGTACATACACATAAAAATGTTGTGAATAATCGTTTCCATGCTCACTTCGAGGTTTAAAAAAACTACGCTTGGCATAAAGACACACACATTTTCACGGCAGCCTCACGGCCTAAGTTCGCAAGTTTCAGCTCGGTTTTGCCTCAAAGCAGTGCTACTGTTCCTGTATGGTGTCCCTTTATTTTTCAGAGTTGCATCAATGACGTGGGATTTAGAAAGTACACAGAAATTAATTGCATATCTTTTACAAATTTAAGGCACTTGATTGTAATCAATTTGCAACAATATAATGGTACACAGAATGGCCAAACTATTCCAACTACTACTATAGCCTGCTTGTTAGAAGACATCGCAAATGGAAGAACTTCCAGTGTTCCAAATGTAATCAGAGCAGTCAACTGTATGCACATTGATACAGCAATGGCGCTGGGCAAGTTACATCAGCCAGGGAAAACGATGAGCTGGCATTACATCATCTATAGGAGGACAGCCTATAAAAAAAACAGCAGTTCCGCACAGTCACAGTTGCTTTTTCCAACTAGTGTGGCAAAAAGCAAGCAGTACTTTTAAGGATAGCGAGTCACCTCAAAGAGCTACGCAAAGAGCAGAGAATCGATCCATTGTGGCACTTACTGTTGACACTACATTATAAAGACACCTTTAGAGAATTCATTTTCTTATTGTAAAAGAGGGGTGTCAGGGACCTCTGGAAATGTGCTAATTCGCAGGGTTTCGCTAACAGAAAGCCAAGCACAGGAGTCACGGTCAGATGACTGGCGATATGAGACTGTTGAATTACAGTATTTTATATTTATTTAACGTAAAAAAAACAACTGAAACAATAAACATACAAACATGCTGTAGATAAACCAATACGGGGAAAGAAAAGTCTGTTGTGAACAGGCAACCACTTCCGGTTGAGGGCGTGACCTCATTAAACTTTCTTACACTTACGTAAATAGAAAGCATTTCTACTCTATTAATATACTGCTCTATAGTTCACAGAAAGTGTGTTGCACTATGCAAGCATGCAGCGTGCTACTTAATGTAGCACATAATCGTGACTTTCCCATACCTCAAGAGATACGGTATGATGAGCCTGACCCACCAAACGATTAGCCTAATCAGACAGCATTACAACTTTGTTTGAATGTAATTAGCAGAATGTAAAAATAGATAATCAGATGCAGCAATTATTTTTTAACCAATTTATTTAATTTGTGGCAAATATCACAAAGAATAGCCCTTTTCTTAGTTAGATCTTTGGGCCGTCTCTTACAACATCCACTACTGCATTTTCCGACTCCAGAACAGTGTCCGTTGACACATAGTCAGATCATGGCCCAGTGATTTCTGAGGCAGAGATGTGTGCACAGCCAGCGTCTGAAGATGTGCTGTGCACTGCAGCAGCATCACCATGTGGATTCATGTCCTTGTCACGGTGGTCAGCTTTTGCAATATTGTCTGAAACAGAATAAACAGACGGTGGGCTGCGACTCTCCTTTTTATGTCGACTTTGATATCCGACCACTTCTTTTTTATTTTGGGCACTGTACAGCTTTCTGAACTTGAACTTTCAGGTGTCTCCAGCATTCTTTATTACTCCATCAATTTCCTTTAGCTGCTTAACCCAACAAATAGTATGTTTTTTCCTTGCCTCCACTTTGTATTTGCTAAAATATACACACATACATACATACACACATATATATATATATATATATATATATATATATATATACACACACACATACATACATTCATACATACACACAGATATATACATAGATAAATATATGGATATATAAATAAATACACACCATCATGCACGCGCACATAGGGAGCTGCGTAAAGACTCGACAAGCAGTGTAGTATATCGTGCCAGGAGACAAAAGCGGGGTACTAAACCTCTCTTTCTTTAACTCCACAGAAAGACCGAAGCAATGCCGCCTTGAATTCACCCGAACTCCCTAACCACGCACTACCATTTCCACATTCCTTCCTTCCCTCTGGTCCACGTCTGATGATCTCATGACTCCCATCCACCACCTCGGTTCCTTCCCAGCATTCCATCTGCCTGTTTCTGGTCCCACCCTATAAATTGTTCCCTTTCGCCATTTTCATGCTGTCTGTTGTAAGGATGAAAAAGCAATAACTGACCTTTGCTGAATTTTACAGTATACAGGGCCGGAAACCCCAAACCTTTATGATTTTGTTGTCTTCTCTTTTACAACACATACATACATACACAGATACACACATACAATATACTCAGAGCTGAACTAGAAGTAATGTCTTCGGACTCTGGCAGATGTCCAACCTGTATCACCACCACACACTTCCTTTAGATACGTATCCCAACAAATGAACTCAAAACTTTGGAGAAATAATTTTGATCTGTTGCAATTAGTAGATTCCACCATTTGAGTATGTAAAACTAAAAGATTTTACTCAAAATGAAGATTCAGAGTAGTGCTTTACTTTCAAAGAACAGTTATTCCAATGACCAATGAATTAAAAAGTTTGGAATTTTACAGACATTTCTGAGATTTATAATGTACTATTGGCACATGACTACTGTTATGATTTGAATGCCCAACTAGAGCGAACAGGGAGTGATGCCTCCAAAGGCTCCATAAGACAAGTCAAGCCTGACAACAACTGGACTCGCCCCAACCACTTCAACCTCTCAACTGCATAGGCAGGCTTTGGTCTGCTTATGCTGAAAATGAGAAACTAGCTTAAATGTCCTGAAAATATAAAAAGACACAAAAATACCCTTCTAGGGGAAGGATCCATTAAAAACCTTTGGCCAGGAAGGACAATGCTGATACAGAATCTTTTTAATTGCAATAATTTATTAGAAAACATAAAAATAGACCAACAATGGCAAAAAGGTGTTGCATAAACAGTTGAAGAAGTCCCAATGTGCCAGTGGCTTACAAACTTTGTCCTGAGGACCCCCTGGGGCTGCAGGATTTTGTTCCAACCAACATCTCTTTTTAAATGGACATCTAGCCTTATTAAGTGAGCGGTAATTTCCCAATTTCAATGCTTTGAGGTCTTATCTTTTATGGGAGACGGACATATGAGACGGACGTCTGAAGCGGAACTCTGTTAGCAGCGATGTTAATTTTTCTCTTATTTTTATCACCCCGAGGTATTCTGTATTTACCCAACTCAAGGAGGTTCTATTACAGTATATGCAAGCATACTGTATACCTGTATAAACATGAGTGGGAAGAAAGGGGCTCAGAAAGAAGTGGAAAAGTAAACCAAAGCTACACCCAAGCCTGGAGAGGCATCAAGTTCAAGTCCAACAGGGGTGATGACATCTAATACTGCAAAGACAATTACACAGTTTGTAACTGACCACAACTTATCAGACCCCTGGAGATTTCTAAACCCAAACTCAAGAGCATATTCCTTCAACTCCCCAGTGCATCATTCCTACTCAAGAACTGACTATTTCTTTGTAGGTAACTTCTTGCCTAAGATTAAATTATGTAAGTATGATGCGTTTTTTATTTCTGACCATGCCCCCTTGATTTTGTAGCTAAAATCACTATGCTCCACATACTCATCTCGTAGATGGCATCTTAATCCACTTTTATTAGCAGACAAGAACTGTACAGAATTTATATCCAAGCAAATCAATTTTTTTAGACAAATACATCCTCAGAGGTTTCTGCAGGAACACTCTGGGAAACCCTGAAGACCTTCTTAAAAGGTAAGATTATCTCATATCTTTCCCGCAGAAATAAATTGGAAATCAAGAAGGTATCAGAGCTAATCAATGAAATTACTAGAATAGATCAAGAACATGCCAGTTGTCCAAGTGAGGCACTTCATAGGAAAAGGCAGGCTCTGCATTCAGAGCTCAACCTCTTAACAACTAAACAAAACAGAACAACTCATACTCAAATCAAGACATCATCATTACGAACAAAGAGTGAAAGCTAATAAGTTCTTAGTTCAACAAATCCACAAGCAGGAAGTTCACAATGCAATCCCAGCAATCACCCACACAAACGGAGACAAAATCATTGACCATAAAAATATAATGTACACATTTAGAGACTACTATAAATCCTTATATTGTACAGTACTGAGTTTAAAGAAGACAAGACACAATCTAATACATTTATGGACACTTTACTGATACCATAAATACATATTCTTAGTGCAGAGAAATTGGGTAAACCTCTGGCACTATATCAGAATTATTAGATACTAAAAACTCACTGCAGAGCAAGAAAGCAGCAGGCCCTGGTGGCTGCCCTGCCGAATTTTAATTTTATAAGAAATTCTCAACTCAGCTAGGTCCCCTTCTATTAGGAACATTTACAGAAGGTAGAGAAAATATAAATCTACCTCAAACTTTTCGCCAAGCATTAATCACCGTCTTTCCTAAACAAAATAAGGACTTATTAAAATGTGCACCGTAGAGACCAATTTCACTTCTAAATAAAGATGTTAAGATACTCTCCAGAAGGATGGAGAAAGTGCTGCCTTTGGTAATATCAAAAGACCAAACTGGATTTATTAAAGGCAGAAACTTAGCTTCCAATCTTTGATGCCTGTTTAACATTAGAACTACCAGAGCCTATGAAAAAACTCGTAGATCCGTCCCACCTTAAAACGCTTCACACCTCTCCGTCAGCGTTTTTTGTCCTTTAAATGTGTTGATAAGCAGCAAAGAGCAAGCAGCCTGCTATCACATTCCCCCACCCCACACAGTTTTCTCAGCTCAAGTCTGTTCACTTGCGTGTCAGTTGCTTAGAGTTGTATAGAGTGAGAAGTCAAGCAAAATGACATCTTTTATAAATACTATATCGTTATTTGGAACACTTGCATTTCATGTGTGTTCTGTGTCTACAACAATCTATGTGAACACATTAAAACAGAAACGTTTTTCATGTTTTAGTAATAATTGACAAAATGTAGACACGAAGTGTATAATGTGTGAAACCTGAATTCCAAATATCAAAGAAACACTTTCACAAAAGGTACAAATTTAAAAGAACAAATGTGCTTCCATTCAAAAATATAACTGCAGAAAAAGAACCCACGTTAGGATGCGACACTGAAATGCATTTGCTACGACAGCTTAGATGGCGCAACGTTATCAACTGTTGACTGGTAATCAAAGCTTCAAGGGTTTGATACCGGACGAGTCTGTTTTGAGATGTGAGGTGCTTGTATTCTTACTATTTACAATAAAAACATACATTTGATTCCAGTGTGTAACAGTCGGTGTAATTTATGATACTTGTAAAAGTTAGCTTTGTTATTTTTATTCAGTTTTATTCTCTCAGCTGCGTTCACGATCCCAACTCCCAAACAACCTCCAACCCCCTGCCCCATTTCATACTGCTGTTTACACATAGACACGTAATAAGAGAGGTAAACCCAAATCATGACGAAGGTTCTACATCGGATCAAAAATGCACTTTTGCCATCGCTGTACTTTGTATATGTATATGGGAAGCTCTGCACTCTACTTGTGACTGTAGGAAGTAAGTAAATAAATAAAGGTAAATGTTTAAATAATATTTGATCTGACTCTTACATACAAAGGACGGTGTATGTGCCCATATCATTAACATTTATATGTTACTTACATAAAAGCCAGATTGAATCTTATTTGATGAAATATATTAAAGCAGCTGCGGTGGGTTGGCACCCTGCCCGGGATTGGTTCCTGCCTTGTTCCCTGTGTTGGCTGGGATTGGCTCCAGCAGACCCCCGTGACCCTGTGTTTGGAATTAGCGGGTTGGAAAATGGATGGATGGATGGTATTAAAGCAGGTATTAAACATGCACGGTAGTGTGGCGGTAGTGCTGCTCCCTCGCAGTAAGGGGTCCCCAGGTGTACGTTCAGTGTAGAGAACTTTATGCCAGATGTGACGAGGCATCAAAAAACTGGATGCATGACTGGGTATCGCACAGGTTTAACTTAAAAATTGTGTAAATGTTAGGTTAGTGATCTTGTGGTCGGAGGCACGAACACAGAATTCAATGGATGTTCTTCTGAGCAGGCTTTCTTTATTGCATGCGTGCTGTCTCTGTCTGACGTACCAAACCCCCAGTTCCTATCCTTCCTTTTAGTTTCTCCACATAACCAATCACTAATCGATAAATGTCTTTGTGAAATTAAAACTAGTTATAAACTTAGACCACGGAGAGTTTAGAACTTTAAAAAAATCTTCGTTATACTGTACATGTTTAATTATGCCATCCATTCAGGAATGCACCCATCCCAGCAAGCATTGTGTGTGAGGCAGGAGCAAATCCTGAATGGGGCGCCAGCACATCACAGGGTGAATACAAGTAATACATGCACTAGGGTCAATATAGCATAACAAAACCCCACATCCTACATGACTTTGAAAGGAAACTGAAGCAAGCCGAGTATACCCACCAGAAAAACATGCAAATTCAAGGCAGGGAACACCCGGGACCCCCTTGCTGCAAGGCAGCAGTGCAACCTCCACGCCACCATGCCCCCACATGATTAATACATGCTTTAATGCATTTCATCATGAAAATTATATCAAGTATTTATCTTAGCATTCTAAATGTTCAGGGAGCATGAATATCATGAAATTAATGTATTCTGTGCGGTGATCGTTGCCTGCGCCTCCTCTTAGTGCAAAAGGAAGTCAATTTAATAAGCATGTAGCGATTAACATGGCTTTGGGAATACTTAACATAAAGCATCTAATGTGCTTCATTAAGTTATGACGAGGTTTGAGAAAATCTAGTAAATTAAATAATCATTTTAAGATGAAGTTTAGTTTGCGATGTTCTACTTTAATGAAAAATTACGACAATAATGTCAACATGTCGACTTTAATCTCGACATAAATGGCGAGAATAAAGTAGAAATGTCAAGAATAAATTCAACATGTCGTCACACTATTACATGGTACCCAGGTACATTACACAGTATTAAAAAAACAAATAAAACAAATGCAACTTGGCTTGCAGTATTATCCAGTAGTATAAAAACGGCATTCATACATTTGAACACAATAGTCCACATCCAACCTTTTAAAATCAAATTATCCTTTTTTCGGCAAAAGTTCTATGTCGTCATGTTCAACTTTATCGGCTGCTACAGCTTCAGTTTCGGAAAATTCTCTGTCCATTTTCACTGTTGGATACCTCCACTAACGCATGTACTCTGTTGCATTCATATTTAGTGGTGCAGCAGTGAAAAAGGTCCCCCCTAAACAGTTTCATGCTGCGCCACATTCTGAACGCTGTGTAGGCTATTTAAACCGGTGTTGCGGTATAAGAAAAATCCATCTCATAAAAAAATTAAAAAACGTTTTTTGATATAAACCGGTGTACCTCCCAGCACTACCTAGGGGTACACATTGCAAGTAAATATGAAGCTATTTATTAATCACGTCTGTATAGAAAAAATTAAGCAAGACTTGCATAGATGGTCAACTGTTCATCTCACTTTAGCTGGAAGAATTAACATTGTTAGGATGAATATCCTTCCCAATTTCCTCTTTTAATTTCAAAAAATTCCATTATACATCAATAGATTAAGAAATTAGATTCAACCATAACCTCATTTATTTGGAGTTCAAAACATCCACGTATCCAATGGGCGACCATACAAAGACCTAAGGCTCAAGGTGGCATGACTCTACCTAACTTTCAATTTTATTACTGGGCAGCAAACATACAAACTATAAAAACATGGACACAAATAGATGAACATACACAGGCTTGGTCCGCAATGGAAATAAATCTTGCAGTACTTCTTTATATTCCTTGCTATGCACCCCAATAAATATAAGTTATCGCCAATATACTAACAACCAGATTGTGCTTCACTCACTCAGAATATGAAACCAATGTAGGAAGTATTTCAAGATAGAGAAGCTTTTATCTGTGGCAGCTGTGCATGAGAACCACCTTTATCCACCCTCTCAAACATATGCAGTTTTTAATACCTAGAAAACATTCAGGATTAAATCACTTAGAGATCTGTACACAGACAACATCTTTGCATCTTTCAAACATCCATCCATCCATTTTCCAACCCACTGAATCCAAACACACGGTCACGGGGGTCTGCTGGAGCCAATCCCAGCCAACACCGGGCACAAGGCAGGAACTAATCTTGGGCAGGGTGCCAACCCACCGCAGGACACACACAAACACACCCACACACTAACAATTATACTCCAAATGTAACTTTCCAGCAACACATTTCTTTCACTACCTCCAAATAATAAACTTTGTTAAACATAACCTGCCCAATTTTCCTCACCTCCCACCTATCTCTATGCCGGAAAAAATATCGCTCAGTCTTGAGGACTCAGACAGCATTTCCATAATATATAAAACTATTTTACAGTCCCTCCCTTTCAAAGATCCAAGGGAACATTGGGAAAAGGATCTCTCACTCAACATTTCAGTGGATATTAGCAATGCAAAGAATTTACTCAAGCTCCATATGTGCAAAGTATAGAATTATTCAACTCAAAATTATATATTGAGCGCATCTCTAACATTTCAAATTGTCCAAAATGTTTCCAGGTCAAGATCCAACCTTGCAAACGCTGCATTCAAGTTACGGCCTCACTATGTCACATGTTTTGGGCCTGCACCAAATTAACATCATTTTGGACCAAAACCTTTAAATGCTTTTCAGACAGCCTTGGTGTCACAATCCCTCCTAATCCCTTAACAGCTGTGTTTTGGGTACTTCCAGATGGGCTTAAAGCGGAGAAGGACAAACTGTAATTGCCCTTACCATACTACTCCAATGTAGACTTATCTTGCTCAATTGAAAGAATCCTAACTCTCCTATTCTAAGTCAGTGGGTAACTGATGTTATATACTATTTGAAACTGGAAAAAATCTAATTCGCACTTAGAGGATCTGTACAAAACTTTTTCAAAACCTGGTAGGATCTAATCTATAACATTTTAGAATAAGCATTTAAATTGAGGAAGCAGGTTCTCTCCCCTCTTTTACTCTATTTATCTTTATTCATTTATTAATTTATCTATTCACTTATCTTTACTGTCATAAAGTTTTACACTTCTGGCCTAGCTTTCTTTCTCAGGAGTTGGGGTTTATTTGGTTCGAACCTTTTTTTTTTTATATATAAAACTTGAGTTGTGTATGGAATGTTATTTGATTTTAATAAAACCAATAAAATTTAAAAAAAGAAAAAAAAAGAAATTACAAAAGTGTTTTAATACATTTTAATAAAGATTAAGCAGTTATATGTTGATAATGCTGTTTTTTTTAACTTTTTATTTATATTCATCCTGATTTTAATTGTACCTTTCCATTACTTACTAGTTAGTGGGTGTGATGCTGAAAACGTGGCCTTTCATCATTTTAGTGTATTGTCAGTATTAGGATACAAGAAGGGAAGCAGACTATACAGAGTAACAGAATAATAGAAAAACAACAAAAAACAGTTAAGCATTTAAAGCTATAGCAAAAAACAGAAATATTTTAAAATGTCATAATGTCAAATTCGTACTGTTGTGCTTTACTGAATGCAGAATAAGAGAAGAAAAAAGACCCACTAACTAAATTAAATCAGTTATTATCAATTATTATCACTTGTGAATCTGGTTGGGACAAAAAACCTGCAACCACAGAAGATCCCCAAGAGCGAGTTCAGGAACCACCTGTAACACACAATCCAGATATGAAAACACCAGTAACAGAAGCAATAATCTCAATCAACCAGCAAATCTAATACCCACTATAATGCACTCAAAAGAATTTCAGTGGACCTCTGAAGGAACTTCTTCTTCCTCTTTGATTAATCACCACCTATTGTATAGGAGAATGAAGCCAAACAGATTCTTCCGTTTAACCCTGAGCTAATTAAAAACTCTACTAATGCCATATAGGATTTCAACTTCTCTCCTTTGCTTCTAGAATATCCCTAACACCATCATCTCTTCATCTACCTGTTATTTTACTAAACATCCCTTCCCACTCTACAGAACATTCCATTATACCATGTTCTACTGTTTCTGGAACCATGCACTGTGCACACATACCACATAATCATTTCCCAATGATTTTCATAACAGAATTTAAACCAGTATGATTCAACCTGATTTGTGCCATTTACACTTCTTCCTTTATAGAACTTCCTATAAAGTGTCCAACCTTAACAGATATACACATCACCTTCCAAGTGAACGTCAGTCCCACACCTCCTGCCATTTCCTAGTTCCTTATTAAAGAATCTAGTAACAGTTTCTGAAGATTAAGGCTGAGGGTAGCCCCTCAGCTGTGCAACTGGGTGGCCCTGCCTCTTGCAGCTCCACCCACAAAGTACAAGGTACATAACAGAACAAATCATTATGCACAGATATTAACTTAACAATCTTAAAGGGACAGAACATAACAATATAATTTAACTTCTCCATCTCAAGGCGGCATCACTCTTCCTTGGCGTGCTCTCGGGGAGTAAACGCTGCTAATCTTTGCACGCTCACCTGTGCTTGTTCCGCAGCAAGCTCTTCTACTTCTATCAAGGCTACTCTCTTGAACATGAGATCAGTGTCTAAATAAGCTTTCATTCTGCAAGACTTTATTATCTCAAATAAACTGGATTTCTTTTTCATCACTGAGACTTGAATTGTAAATGGTGACTCATGTTTTACTGACTTGGTACCATCAGGTTATTCATTTTTAAACTCTCCTCGGCTGACCTGTCGTGGTGGGGGCATTGCCACTGTATGTTCTTGTGTGAGAGCCTTACAAGGGGTCCATTTAGTATTCTTCTTCTTCTAGTACTTCTTTATTGTTTGCTGTGGTTTATAGACCGCCTGTAATTAATGATATCTTCATTTCTGAATTCTCTGATCTCCTGGTTGATATTACCCTCTTCCATGAAAAGTGTATTTATTGTTGGTGATTTTAACATACACATTTGTTGTTAATTGAAACCTTTTGTTAATGACTTTTTATCACTATTGGACTCGTTTGATTTTATCCAGCATGTTAATACGCCAACTCACTCTCTTGGTTACACCCTTGATCTCGTTCTTAAACGTGATATTTCAGTTAATAATATAGATTTATGTGATGTTTCTTTTACTGATCACTTTTCTATAATGATGGATTTGAATATTACTGTTGATGTTCCTACTACTAGTTGTGCTCCACCCTGTTCTCGCTTTTTAAATTCTTCTATTTTATTTGATTTCAAAACCATATTCTCTAGTCTTGATGTACATGATCAATACGATGGTATCGATGATTCTGTTTTAGAATTGAATTCTTCTTGTATAACGGTTTAAGGCTCAATTGCTCCGCTCAAGATACGCTGTAATAAGGGAAGACCTGCTCTCTGGCTAAATGAAACCACACGACCGCTACGCCATGCTTGTCGAACTGTGGAGCGGCGTTGGAAAAAAGATGGACTGATTGTTTGTGAACAGATTTTTAGGACTTCTCTATTCAACTTTCAGGTTGCAGTTATGAAAGCTAAACATGATTTCTTCGCTGATTTAGTATCCCGTCATTCTAAGAATCCTAGGGTTTTATTTAACTCAATTAATGCGGCCATTCACCCTCATTCTGTGATGGGATTAAATAGTACTGTTCTTTCATGTGAGCAGTTTCTTTCATTCATTCATTCTTTCATTTCTTTCATTTTCAATAAGTATAATTGATACAATCCCCTGTGGTATTGTTCCAACTGGCTATGAACTTCCTACTGTTAATCATGTTAATCTTTTGATCTTGTCTCACTTTCACAGTTAAAAAGTACCATTGACACCCTTAAACCTACTCTCAGTCCTCTTGATATTGTATCACACCTCTTAGTGGAAGCCTTTGATGTTTTTGGTCCCCCTCACAAGCCATTATCAATGGTTCTATTGGTGAGGGTTTTGTGCCATCATTTTTTAAACATGCGTCCCAGTCTAAAAAAGGCAGAATTAGATCCTGGGGTTTTAGTCAATTTTCGCCCGATTTCCCAATTGCCATTTCTGGCTAAAATATTAGAAAGAATTAATTATAATCAATTGGTTGATCACCTTAACTCCAATAATTTATTTGAGATCTACCAATCTGACTTTAGGTGTTATCATGGTGTTGAGATGGCCTCTGCAGTCCTTGTCCTCCTTGACCTGTCCACTGCCTTTGACACTATTGACCATGAGATATTGCTGTTGCGGCTTGAACATCTTCTTGGGCTTAAAGAGGCTACTCTTAACTGGTTCAGAACATATCTAATTGGTAGACACTGTTCTGTGACTTTAAATTCCTCTTTTTCATCTACTGCTCCTCTTAAATGTGGTGTTCCCTCAGGGATCCATTTTGGGTCCTATTTTATTCTCTATATACCTTCGCCCTATTGGAGCTATTTTTAGGAAATTTAATAATTCTTTTCATTGCTATGCTGATTAACACAGGTTTATATTCCTGTCTGCAACTCTCGAATGAATCAACTGCACAACTGTCTTTCTGAACTAAGATCCTGGATGGCTAATAATTTTCTTGATCTGAATCAAAATAAAACGGAGGTGCTTATAGTGGGTCCATCAGCTAAAGCACAAATTGGACTTCTCGCCTCTTTCTCTGTCTTTTGCAAACCTCAAGTACGCAATCATGGTGTTATTTTCGACAGTAACCTCTCTTTTGAGAAACAGATTAATTCTGTAGTTAAGAGTTTCTTTTTCCAGCTTTGTCTTTTAGGTAAGATCAAGCCTTTTTTACCTTCTAGGGATCTTGAGAAAGCTATTCATGGTTTTATCTTTTCTCACCTTGATTACTGCAACTCTCTGATATGCAGGTTACAGTTGGTCAAGAATGCTGCCGCTCGCTTTCCGGTTAGAGCAAGAAAGTCTCAAGAAAGTCTGATTCTTTTTCTCCAATATTAGCTTCTTTACACTGGCTGCCTGTCAGTTTTCGAGTTGATTTTAAAATCTTGTTACTAAATTTTAAATCTTTACATGGGCTTGCTCCAGCCATCTAGAGTGCTTAGATCTTCTAAAAGTAAAACTAAGGGGGACAGAGATTTTACAGCTGCTGCTCCTTACCTGTGGAAATCTTTACCTCATTACATAAAGGAGTCGTCTACAATTGAACTGTTCAAAACAAGATTAAAGACTCATTTCTATTCACTTGCTTTCTGTGACCTTCAGTAATACTGATGGTTTCCTCATTGTGATAATGTAATCTTACTTCTATTTATTTATTTACAGTATTTTATTTAAGTTCTTTATTTATTTCTACATATGTTAATTGTATGTTTTTTCTCTTCTTTTATTGTAAAGCACTTTCTGCTGAGGTGTCACTCGTCGCATGGCTGCATTCGGGTCCTAATCTGGGATCCTGAGGTGGTTTGTCATGTGGTGGGTGCGGCAATGTGCTGTATCATCGCGTGCGCCTAACCTTAACCATGAAAAATAATTACTCAAAATTAACAAAAACACAGAAAAACTAAATAAATACAAGCCAGGAAACCCCTGCTGTAATATATCAACTACAAACCCCGTTTTCAGCAGTCAAAACTCTTCTGTCCTAACAGTAAAGTATTAAAGCTCATCCCTAATTAATCATGTTTAAATGGTAACTGGATATTAGAGAAACCTTTGTAATTGTGGTAACACAGCTGAATTCTGTTAAATAAAGCAGGTAAATAGTCTAGATTCAAAAATGGTCAATACAAAACAGTTTTCTCAAGTTTATTCCATGCAATAGACAGCCAAGAAACTGAAGATTTCATACACAGGCAAGATAGATCTAACCTGAATAAAAAAAAGAAGCAGAAAGTCCAGATGCACAACTAAACAAAAGGATAAGTACACCAGAGTCTGTAGCTGGAGGAGCAAACACCATACAGGTCCTTAGTTGGCTTCTTCTTTAAACACAAACCAAATACCATCGTCAGCAGCAACAGTGAAAATTTGATTTTATCCCTAGAGGCAGAGTTTCAAAGAAAAATTAAAATCTGAAATTGCCAAATTAACAAAAAAAGTGTTTAAATATGGGGGAAAAGCCAGGAAGCGCCCAGAAATCCACCGTCCAATACTTATGTTCTTTTCCCTTTTTTAACCCTTTCTTTTTCCAACATTGGAGATGCTGCCTTAAGTCCTTTACAGCAATGCTTGATCCTTAAACTGTGGTAGTACCTTCACTATTTTTTCTGTTTTTTAACAAGCCTCATTAATTAGACAATAGCACTATAATATATAATGAAAAATGTATATAATAAAAATGCCATTTTGAGTCCTCACACATCACTATTTTGAATTCCTGCTGTTAAGGCCGGGTTTATACTTCACGTGACACGATGCATGTTGTTGCGGAAGCTCCTGCTATGCAAGCGTTTTACTGTTTATACTTGCGCTCGTACTTTACGTAAATCTGGAGGAATCCACCAGGTGGCAGTGCGAGATATTATCACGGTGAGAACAGGTTCGGCTTCACTGTGTTGTGAATTGCCTGGAACACCCATTAAATTCCAATGACACCTTACCGCAGTATCTCTGAAAAGGATGTTTAATGATTAAATCCATCAATCCAGGGATGTGTCCATTCCAGCTAGCATTGGACATGAGGCAGAAACAATCCCTGGACAAGGCATCAGCTCATCGCAAGGTGAATACAAGCACTCACATACACTACCATCCTTTAGTGTCACCAAATATGCATATCTTTGGAAGGAAACTGGAGCACACTGTGGAAACCCAGCAGGAAAACATGTAAATTCTGGGCAGGGAATATCAGCAATTTGACTCCCTGCAAGACAGCAGCACTAATGCTCCGCCACTGTGTGACCCCCATATGTGTAATTATTAACAGTGTTCATTATTTAAATGAAATTAGCGATTTACCTGTAAAATGCAACATACATACTTTAATGCATTTCATCATGAAAGTGATATCAAGTATAAATCTAAGGATTCATAATGTCCAGAGAGTTGGAATATCATACATTTAATGTATTCAGTGTGGCGATCTATTGTTGTTTGCCGCTGCTGTCAGGTGAGGAGGAAGCCCCAGAGAAAAAAAAAGATGTCACAAAAGATGGTATGCGAGACTTATGTATCGTGTCATTACGATCGGGAATATACAACACTTGAATATACAGTAAAAGCACCACGAATGCATTTGTATGTCGCCATTTTGCTTCACCACATCGAACCATTCATTAAACAAGCACGTCGAACCTACTAGGATCCGCATAGAGGCTTTTCTGTCACATGTAGATAGTAAACAGAGACTCTGACATCATGTTCCAACTTTATCACGCTGGGCCCCTTGACTTTTTGCTGGTACTGCAACTCGTGCACACATTGCATTAATTTCTGAGGACCTGCTCAGAGGACGCATCACATAAATGCTGGGAACGTGTTGCAGCCACAATGCATGTGCGTACGCGTTCTGAGTGTGAAGTATAAACAAGCCCTAAGTCTGCTTGCGTTTCTAGGATCATGGCCTCTGAGGTCGTGAACTAATTAATCAATGCAATGGGATAGAAGGATGGCTTTGAGTTTATTTCTTTATCCAATCTGCAAAACCAAAACTGTAAAAGAAAAAAAAAACTTATTTAAAATGCTTCTCCCATGTTACTTTTAGTTATGAATGTTGCTCTTTAGACTTCGATTCCTGGTTCTTGTTTTGGGCTTTGTTTTATTTTGTTCTCAACACTTTTTTCCTCATGTTTTAAGTGTTATCCGTCAGTGCACTTACAGAACAAAATCATTACTTAAATTTAAGGAGGCTAAGAACAGGAAACACGAAGCCAGCAGGAACTGTTAGTATCTGATTCACATATAGTACATCAAACACATGGTGAGCCTGGAGGTACTGACCATAACCCATCCCAAACTGTTGCTCTCCAAACACATGCATTTATAGTTATAAGCCATTGTAGCAAAGAATATCATACATGAATAAAGCTAATAACCAAATTCCATCATTTTACATTTCTCCTTCTTTCTAGGCAAGGTTAATTGTTTTAACAGCAATGCAGCATTTAACATTTCTATTGACTATGAACTACCAGCCTGCACTGAGGTTTCAGGACTGATTCTGTTGTGATCTGAACACCATTCTATAGTGATGAGGGTATGAGGCATCCCAAAAGCTCAACCAGCCAGGCCAGGCCTTTCCAGCAGTTTGACCACCCCAGTCCACAAGAAAGATCTGGCCTACTAGGCCCAAAATAAGGAATTAATGTAAAAGTTCTAAACAAACTTCAGTCAAATCCACAAACCTATAAAATACACAAAGATGCCCTTTTTGAGAACATAACCACATAACCTTTGACTAAAAAAGAACAAGTCCCAAGAAAAGAAGCAAAAATCCCAATAAACCATAAAAGGCAATATTGACTGTAAATACACTCAATGAACTTCAATGAATTACTGAAGGATCTGTTCTCACCCTCAGAAGATAAAGGCCAAGGTCAGTCTGTCAGTAGTGAAATACCATAGGAACATAGTGGAACAAATCATTATATACAGCAGATACTAAATAAACATATATTTAATGGGCAGACCATAATTAATAAACATAACCAAGAGAAATAACAGAAAAAGTTAATAAACCCAACAGGATACAAATAAATTCCTGGGAATAAATCCTGGCTGTAATATAACAGATTCATGGTTACCCTATATAATGAACGAGGATTTCAACCTTCTGTAGTAATGAACACATTAAATATAATGTCTTTCACATTTGCTGGTAGGTACATCACCCTTCTTATAGTCTGTATGTGAACCAGAAGAATTAACTTGAATTCCTATTTTTCTGCCGCACTCCACGCCATTTGTGTAGCGAACCCACAGAAAGCTTAAACAACTATAGTAAGCACTTCTACATATAAACAAGGGTGAGCTTTCTTGATGGTTTTTACTGGCCGTACCTCATTGTAAATTGAAATATATATAAAAGGAAACATACCGGTATTTACAGGAGTATTACCAAAGACAATAAATAATGATTTAGAAAGCAATACGTAGCAGTATACATTAAACAGCAAAGCTTTAAAAGACACATACAAGGTGAGTGATTTCCACAGTCAGATCGTGACAAAGAGAAGCATGAAGACAGAGGTTCTAATTGCTGAATACCACAACTAACCAGATTCAGGAGTTTATATACCTTAAAGATTTGCTTCAGACATGATTGAAACAAGAGATTAAGGGGTGCTTAAGTGAGAACCATGGGGTGCATTGTATTCAAATGTTCATTATGTGACCTATGTGCTTTACATGGGATGACATTGACATTTCATAGACATTTATGTTATGTGTGTTAATAATTTATTTATGTTAGGTGTGTTAATAAATGACAAGACAAAAGGGGGCAGCACAGTCCGACAAATAACAGTAACAACTAACAGCATGTGGGGCAGAACATTATATACTCAGCAAAAAAAGAAACGTACCTTTTTCAGGACTGTGTATTTCAACAATAATGTTTTAAAAATCCAAATAACTTTACAGATCTTCATTGTAAAGGGTTTAAACAATGTTTTCCATGCATGTTCAATTAACCATAATCAATTAATTAACATGCACCTGTGGAATGGTCGTTAAGACCTTAACAGCTTACAGAAAGTAGGCATTTAAGGTCACAGTTCTAAAAACGCAGGACACTAAAGAGACTTGTCTACCAACTGTGAAAAACACCCAAAGAAAGATGCCCAGGGTCCCTGCTCATCTGCGTGAACGTGCATTAGGCATGCTGCAGGGAGGCATGAGGACTGCTGATGTGGCTAGGGCAATAAATTGCCATGTCCGCACTGTGAGACGCCTAAGACAGCGCTACAGGGAGACAGGAAGGACAGCTGATCATCCTCGCAGTGGAAGAGCCCGGATCTCAATCCCATTGAGCACGTCTAGAACCTGTTGGATCGCAGGGTGAGGGCTAGGGCCATTCCCCCCAGAAATGTCCAGAAACTTGCAGGTGCCTTGGTGGAAGAGTGGGGTAACATCTCACAGCAAGAACTGACCAATCTGGTCCAGTCCATGAGGAGGAGATGCCCTGCAGTACTTCAAGCAGCTGGTGGCCACACCAGATACTGACTGGTACTTTTGATTTTGAGCCTCCCTTCATTCAGGGACACATTATGAAACATTTTTAGTTTATGTCTTATGGTGTTGCCTCTTTTACTGTTCATACAAATATTTACACATTAAGTTCACTGAAAGTAAAAACAGTTGAAAGTCAGAGGACTTTTCTTTTTTGCTGAATATAGTTAACTGTATACAGTTAACTACATTACACTACCTTTGAGGCATACCAGAAAAAGGAAAGATTGTATTTTCTTACAGTCTCAGGTTTCTGTTCCATACTATAGCTTCTTATATTTTGATTATTATTTCTTACAAGAAATTATCATAATCTGCATCACAAGAACTACCTAGGTATGCTTAATTTTATGAACTAGTCACTCTGCCAATCAAAGCAACATTACACACTTTTCTGCACTTCAGACACTTGGCATTTGTGGCAAGACGTGCCAAACATAAAAATGGTTCATGTCACATAGAGCAGCATTTCTTCACATTGTTTCCAAAAAAACATTTTTCTTTTGCTCTATAATGACAATATTACAGTAACCATAAAGGGAAACACAAAGGAAACATTGAAATAATGCAAATAAAAGATGAAAATATAAACAAGTATTTAAAATACAAACAAAAAATCAAAATGCAAAGGAAAAGTAAGCACAAAAAAGATGAAAATACAATGAAAAATGAAAACACAAGAACTCAAAATTTAAATGATGTTTGGAATAATGAAGGAGAAATAAACAAATTAAGCAACAAACAAGCAGTAAAGGCAAATGAAGGCATTTTATAGAACTTGACAAGACACTGAAAAACTTGTCTTTTTTCCAACTTTTTAAACATGGAGTTTATATGTTAGAAGCAGCTTTAGCAGAAACGGGCAGTATGATTCTGCAGAGTTCTACCTGTAATAATGATGACCTAAGCGTAAACAGCAATGAGGCAGACAAGGCCACTGTATTAGATAAAATCCAAAATCCAAATCCGAAGGGTGCAGTGTATTGTTTTTTATTTGATGCAAAAATGCAAATCCAAAACACTCAGTAATATATAATTTTTTTTGCCGCAAGGAGGCATAGGCCTTTTAAAAATGTTCAAACGATGTATGATAACTATGCTATCAGAAGCAGAAATTCCACAGATGTAATGTTGCATTCAATGCCACAACCACAAGGAGCCTAACGATATACCTTTGGGGCTAAGAGGCAGGAAATGCAGGTCACTTCCCTTTTGAGATCAATTGCAAGTTAATACTTCTGAAAATACAATGTACACATTAATTGCTTATGATGAGTATCTCATCACCCTCAGAAAGTAATTCAATAGATAACCAGCCCAGGATCCTGCCACTAACACCCTCATAAGACTGACAGAATTTATTCTTACTTTCAATACCTTCTCTTTTTGAAACAATTTTTTTCACCAGTTCAATGGCATTACAATGGGTATTAGAATGGGACCTAGCTGTTCAAATATCTTTGTCACGCCATGCTAGCTATATGGGATGGTATTATCCGCTTGTCTTCCAAATACAGAACCATAGTGTAATAAATTCTTAAACAGGCAAACATCAAAGCATGATTCGCTGCAATGTCCACTTTTCCAAATGTAATTGAAGCAGACAACTGCACACACATTGCTATAAAAGACCTTCAGAGAATACATTTGCTTAGGTAAATAGAAAGCATTTACACTCTATGAATGTGCAAATTATATGTGATGCGAAAATGTGTCTCATTAATGTTGTGGCATGATGGCCTGGGTCAACTTATGATTCATTCATTATGAGAACCAGTGTTGAGAACAAACTTGAAAACTATATTGTGTGTGATGGCTAGCTTTTCGGTTAAAGAAGACTTTATGTTACCCTTTGGTCAATATTGTAAGTTATCTGAATGATGTAACCATATAATACGATTACTTAGGCAACAGGTGGGTAACTGCTGAAGACGTGGCTTCTCACCCAGCTCACCAACCCTCTGAACAAGAGAGATGTTATAAGGACCTCCACTCTCAAGCTCAGGAAGTGGTAGAATGTAACTATAGTGTAAATTAAAGGATGTTGGCGCTGCCTGGATAAGAAAGGTGGAGTACAGCTCTACAGTCTACAGAAAATGAGTCTAATTGTGCAAGAATGCAGCCTGCTACATTATGTGGCACATAATTGTGGCTTGCCTATACCTGAAGAGATGCAGTATTATGAACCTGACCCACCAAATAATCAGCCAAACTGGACAGTGTTACAACTTCATTTGAATGTAATTAGCAGAAAATGAAAACGGTAATCAGATGCAGACTTTATTTTTAAACAAATAATTTTATTTGTGGTCAATATCACATAGTACAGCCTTTATATTCCTTAATTCTTTTCTCCACATCTCTTATAACATCCACTATTGCATTCTGTGACTCAAGAAAAGCATTTCCAAAGCAGGGGTGTGCGTACAGCCAGTGTCCGAATATGTACTTGGCACAGCAGCACCATTCTGTTTGGGTTCTTTCATAGGGCTTTAAAGACACTTTTCAAATAAAATCAGAAGATGCTAAGTCAATTCTAAGCCTAGAATCACACATTTCTTCAGGTCTTAATGACAGATTAAAATATTAATCTCTCCTTTTTTTTTTCTCTAATGGCAACTGTTCACACCTACTCTCATTTTTTCTTCATTCATCTGGCTTTTTCCCTCCTTACCCTCCTCTATATATTACCTATTCTCTCCTTTTCAGTTGCACAGCTGAAGAAGGCTATACACCTTTATTTGTTTTCAGCATGGAAGCAGCTTTTTTTCCTTCTTCTACTGTTTCAATTTCAACTACTTCACTGTGTGCAGGATTGAATTATGGCATTTTTTTTACTTACATTACCATCTAAGATAATGTTTTAAACAGAAATCAAACATGACATGTTGCTCTGCTTTTGGCATTTCTGTGAATGAACAAGATGAGTAGGGTAACTGAACACAGGGTCAATATGAATAAGAGCATTAGAATCCTCTTCAAAATTTGCATTAGCTTTATACTCAAAGCTGCCACCAAATGCATCACCATCCACAATCCTGAACTAGAAAAGAAAATGGATGGATGAATAAAAAATATAAAAGTAACCCCAAATGAATGCCACTAGCGTGCAAGCTTGATGATGCAAAACACATTACTGCCCTGATCTACATTAAGGCTATATTTGGCACCCCCAATAATAACACACGATGCTCATACAGGAAATAACCCACTGTCATTATTCTAGTGGGCAGTTTATGTTGAGACCTTAAGCAGGTTAAAGCTGTACTTTACAACAACCCTCTTTTTATGGCTGCTATATATAGAAAAAGCACAATATCTGCTAGGCAATTGTGTTCTTTTATTTATTTTTTTAGTGTCTTTCCTGCCATGTTCAATATATTATTAAATATGCCAGCTCATCAATTCCAGTCTGTTTTTTTTCTCACACTCATTCACAAAACCATCCTTGTATCCACTGTTCATGTACATTACTGTAAGCCAGAGCTGGCAAATACTGTGGGTAAGGAGATCTCTCTTTCAAAGACCGCAGAGCCACAGAGGCATGAAACAAGCCACAGCTGGACCCAACCAACTCCTCCCAGCTGCTTCAAGTCTATAATGAGTCTGACTTTGCCAGCATTGGTCATGTGCCAGAAGGTGGCATTAAATATATATTTTCATTTCAAATAAAACAGTTCTGTGCAGTTCAAGACCAGAGCCCTATTCATCACAAGCACTTCCTTCTGAAGTAAAACAGCAACAACAACAACACAAAAAAGCTATTTGAAAACTTCACCTTGCATGTCAGATTTGACTGCCATGTAAAGCAAGCTGATGAACCTCAATAAGAAATCAAAATAAATAAATAAAACAAAAAAATCTCTCTCATATATATATATATATATATATATATATATATATATATATATATATATAATGAACAAGGATGAAGAAATTGGTTGAAACAATGAAATGTTAGGTAGTAAAAAGCTGAACATGCAAATTTATCTTCAAAATGACAAATACAGGAAAATAAATTATTACATCATTCAAGTGGCAATAAATAAAATGATGACAGCATGAAGCAGGAGGAACCAAATACTTCATCCTACTTGAGCATTCCAGCTCTGAGTCACAGAAGAAGTTCCAGAGGCCTTACTATGCATCCCTTAATAACCAGATAGTAGCAAATCATCATGCATGGGTCAAAGTGTGTGCATAATTGTGTACTGTGATGAACTGGAGTCCCAGACCATACTGTATCTGGTTCCTGAAAAGTTCTCTTCTACCCTGAGCTAAATAAGAGTAATAATAAAGTTTGACAATTGATGCATACTTAAACACTGTAAATGAGATGCTTTAGTTTGAATAATACAGACAGAAAAATATCTTTTTTTCTCCCCAGCAGATACTTTGTGTTTTTTCTCCCAAGTTCCCAAAGATGTGTCTGTAAGGTTAAAATAGCAGATCTTTATAAGCACCCTGCATGTGTGAGTGTGGGCCTATTGGGCTTTCTCTTGGACCGATTCCTACATTAGACTCAGTGCTGCTAGGATTGGCTCCAGGTTCCTGAAAACCATATCTAGTATAAGTGGGTTTAGGAATGTTAAACTATGTTGCAATATTAAAAGTAGACAAATGCAATATGTTTAAAGAAGAAAGAAAAGTACTAGGAGCTTGCGTTCAATACCGTTTTTTTAAACTGTCCGCGTCGAATTTCCAAATTCTTGTATGTCTGCCTTATTCCATACAATAAAGTAAGTGTGAATGTGTGGGCTCTGGGGCAGATGGGGCTCAAGACTGATCCGTTTTGTTTTTTCTACAGCTGACATCGGCTTCCGTGCCTCTTGGGCTAAAGGACGGATGATGAATGGATAACTAGGAAATATTAATGTGTGCCTGGGTGGACTGCTGTGCCATCCAGGACTGGTTACCTCTATACGCCTGGCGCTTTAGGGATTGGCCACGGCTCCACGTGACGCACTAGTTGAAACGAAGAGTTTATAAAATGGAGAGGGTAGATTGTTAACTCCCTGGGAATGAAACATAACTATAAACAACTTGTGACCGAGAAAACCAAGGGTAAAGAATCCTTACAAGCAAATCAATACGCTAAAAACTGAGACTGAAAACAACCCGTGGAAGAACACAAGTCTCCACTGTGCGCAGCCAGATGGATCAACGCGTCTAAACCATTCCGAGACCCTCATTTCGGAAGGGAGGGTCTTTAATTACTGAGCGCCGCATGTTAACTTTCCAGATCTGAACTGAAAACGCCCAATACAAATCATGAAGTAAAACTTTTACACCTCCTCACAAACGTGACCACTGACATCTCCAACTATGCAGGTGGAGATCTGCGTTCAAAAACAAATTGTCATGCGATCCGTCCAAGTAGTACTTACTACTCGAACTTTCTCTTGCAAAACAGACCGATGTCCGGTCACGTATAAAGCTGGCTATAAATCCTACATGAACGCTATACACATGAGAAGCTATGCTCAGTTACAATCAGTGATCAGTATTTAAAGGGGTGTGGTACTAGTAAGCTCCTCTCTCGGAACCGGTAAGTGAAGACGCCTACCTTTGCTGCCCCTGCTGCGCTGTCGCTCACTTGCCTCTTCTGCAAATTGTTATAACAACTTCGGAATATGAAGGAATTCCGTATGTTTCTTTCTCCCTCTCCCCGCTTTCTGCGATATGCTTTTCTCGCCGAATGGTGTCTTTTACATGTCGCAGTTGCGCTCCAAACAAAGTTCTTTAAAACCAGTGCTCAAGTGTGCCTCCTTGTGGATAACTGTGTACACAGACGTAAGTATACTGAAAAGACGGGAAAGTGAACAGAGGCGTATGGAAGGATTTGTGTGACACACAATGCTTGTACCAAAAAAAAAAATCTTACATTTTTCCCCCACATATTACAACACTCAGTACGCAGAAATGACAACGTGACAACATGATTTTTAGAAATTTCAGCAAATTAATTAAAAATGAAAAGTCGAAATGTCACACTGGCACAAGTACCCTTTGCCATGACACAATTTTATGTAGTGCTTGTGACAGGATTGTGTTCAGGCACAGATCTGGGAAAGGCTACAGAAAACGTCTTCAGCATTGAAGGTTCCCAATAGCATAGTGGCCTCTATAATTATTACAAAGAAAAAGGTTTGGAACAACCACAACTCTTCATAGAGTTGGCCACCAAGGTAAACTGGGAATCAGGTGAGAAGAGCCTTGGTCAAGTATATGACCAAAAACTCAATAATCATTGTGATTGAACTTGTGAGAACCCGTTTGGAAATGTGAGACATTTCATGTGAGACATTTCAAGAAGGATTATCATCAGTGCAATACTGCCAGGCAGAAGCCCATCCTCTTTAAAAGACACATGAAAATTTGCAGAAAGGCAACTAAAGGACTAAACCAGACACCACTCATCACCTGCACAATACCATTTCAACATTGAAGCATAGCGGTGGCAGCATCATGCTGTGAAGGTATTTTTCAGCAGTAGGGACTGAGTCTCTGTTAAGACTTAATTTCCCTTATAAGACAAATAAATTATTAACTGTCTATCTAGAGCCCAAGGGGTTCTGAAACTTGTTGTGTAATACCCAAGAAGACTCCAGGATGTAATCAAAGATGATTCAGCTAAATACCAAGTAAAGGGTCCAAATACTTCTGTCAATGCAATATTACAATTTCTCATTTTAATAAATTTCCAAAAAATGTTTAAATCCTGTTTTTGGTTTTTCATTCTGGTGTACTGAGTGTTGCTTGATTGATGAGGGAAAAAAGGAATGTAAGTGATTCTACCATTAAATTGAAATGTAACAAAAATGTGAAAAAAATGAACAGGTCTGATTGCATTTAGAATACACTATATATATATATATATATATATATATATATATATATATATATATATATATATACTGCTCAAAAGAATTAAAGGAACACTTTTTAATCAGAGTATAGCATAAAGTCAATGAAACTTATGGGATATTAATCTGGTCAGTTAAGTAGCAGAGGGGGTTGTTAATCAGTTTCAGCTGCTGTGGTGTTAATGAAATTAACAACAGATGCACTAGAGGGGCAACAATGAGATGACCCCCAAAACAGGAATGGTTTAACAGGTGGAGGCCACTGACATTTTTTCCTCCTCATCTTTTCTGACTGTTTAATCACTAGTTTTGCATTTGACTACAGTCAGTGTCACTACTGGTAGCATGAGGCGATACCTGGACCCTACAGAGGTTGCACAGGTAGTCCAACTTCTCCAGGATGGCACATCAATACGTGTCATTGCCAGAAGGTTTGCTGTGTCTCCCTGCACAGTCTCAAGGGCATGGAGGAGATTCTAGGAGACAAGCAGTTACTCTAGGAGAGCTGGAGAGGGTCATAGAAGGTCCATAACCCATCAGCAGGACCAATATCTGCTCCTTTGGGCAAGGAGGAACAGGATGAGCACTGCCAGAGCCCTACAAAATGACCTCCAGCAGGCCACTGGTGTGAATGTATCTGACCAAACAACCAGAAAGACTTCATGAGGGTGACCCAAGGGCCCCATGTCCTCTAATGGGCCCTGAGCTCACTGCCCAGCAGCATGCAGCTCGATTGGCATTCGCCATAGAATACCAGAATTGGCAGATGCACCACTGGTACCCTGTGCTTTTTACAGATGAGAGCAGGTTCACCCTGAACACGTGACAGAAGTGAAAGGGTCTGGAGAAGCCATGGAGAACATTATGCTGCCTGTAACATCATTCAGCATGAGCAGTTTGGTGGTGAGTTAATGATTGTCTGGGGAGGCATATCCATGGAGGGTCACACAGACCGCTACAGGCTTGACAAAGGCACCTTGGCTGCCATTAGGTATCAGGATGAAATCCTTGGACCCATTGTCAGACCCTATGCTGGTACAGTGGCTCCTGGTGCACGACAATTCCTGGCCTCATGTGGTGAGAGTATGCAGGCAGTTCCTGGAGGATGAAGGAATTGATACCATTGACTGGCCACCACACTTTCCTGACCTAAATCCAATAGAACACCTCTGGGACATTATGTTTTGGTCCATCCAATGCCACCATGTTGCACCTCAGACTGTCCAGGAGCTCAGTGATGCCCTGGTCCAGATCTGGGAGGAGATCCCCCACAACACCATCTGTCATCTCATTAGAAGCATGCGCCGATGTTGTCAGGCATGTATACAAGAACACAGGGGCCATACAAAGTGCTGCGTACAATTTTGAGTTGCTGCAATTAAATTTTGGCAAAATGGACTAGCCTGCCACATAATTGTTTCACTCTGATTTTTGGGGTGTCTTTGAATTCAGGGCTCTGTAGGTTGATCATTTTCATTTCCATCAAACGATGTGGCATCCTTTCATTCCTAACACATTACCCAGTCTATATCAGTATAGATATCCAGGAGGATTTCTTTTTCCCATTGAGATCTGATGTGTTTTCAAAGTGTTCCTTTGATTTTTTTGAGCAGTTTATATATATATATATATATTGTGGAAGCTGCATGGACACAGACAGGCAGATACCGATGGTTTACACCCAAGCACACGTTTATTATACATAACTATTTCCAAGTGTATCACACACAACCCAGTGCCCCAGCACCAAGCACCCTTAGTCTAGGCCTTTCTCAACAATATCTCTCTTCCTGGCCTCCTCCCCTCCTCTTCTCCGAGCTACGTCCACTTGCACCTGACTCCAGCTATGGAATGAAGGGAGGCAGCCCCTTTTATGTTCACCCGGACGTGCTCCAGGTGCCTCTCGATGAACTTCTTCCTGGTGTGGCGAATATACAGTATATATATATAGACACCCCAAAAATGAAAGTGAAAAAAATGATGCGGCAGGCTAGTCCATTTTGCAGAAATGTCATTGCAGCAACTCCAGATTGTCAGGGCATGCTCCTAATGAGGTGATGGATGGTGTCTTTGGGGATCACCTCCCAGATCTGGACCAGGGTATCACTGAGCTCCTGGACAGTCTGAGGTGCAACCTGGCGACATCGGATGGACCGAAACATAATGTCAGAAGTGTTCTATTGGATTTAAGTCAGGCGAGCATGGGGCCCAGTCAATGATATCAATTCCTTCATCCTCCAGGAACTGCCTACATACTCTTGCCACATGAGGCCAGGTATTGACGTGCACCAGAGGAAACCCAATACCCACTGCACCAACACAGGGTCTGACAATGGGCCCAAGGATTTCATCCTGAGTCTGTAGAGGTCTGTGCGTCTCTCCATGAATATGCATCCCCAGACCAGCACTGACCCACCACCAAACCAGTCATGCTGAACAATGTTACAGGCAGCATAACTTTATCCACGGCTTCTCCAGATCCTTTCACGTCTGTCACATGTGCTCAGGGTGAACTTGCTCTAATCTGTGAAAAGCACAGGGCACCAGTGGTGACCCTGCCAATTCTGGTATTTTATGGCAAATGCCAATCAAGCTCCACGGTGCCAGGCAGTGAGCACCAGGCCCACTAGAGGATGTCAGGCCCTCAGGCCACCATCATGAAGTTTGTTTCTGATTGTTTGGTCAGAGACATTCACACCAGTGGCCTGCTGGAGGTAATTTTTTAGGGCTCTGGAAGTACTCATCCTTTTCCTCCTTGCCCAAAGGAGCAGATACCGGTCCTTCTGATGGGTTAAGGACCTTCTATGGCCCTGTGCAGCTCTCCTAGAGTAACTGTCAGAAAAGATGAGGAGGGAAAAATGTCAGTAGCCTGCACTTGTTAAACCATTACTGTTTCAACCATCATTGTTGCTCATTTTATATATACAGTGGTGTGAAAAACTATTTGCCCCCTTCCTGATTTCTTATTCTTTTGCATGTTTGTCACACAAAATGTTTCTGATCATCAAACACATTTAACCATTAGTCAAATATAACACAAGTAAACACAAAATGCAGTTTTCAAATGATGTTTTTTATTATTTAGGGAGAAAAAAAAATCCAAACCTAAATGGCCCTATGTGAAAAAGTAATTGCCCTCTGAACCTAATAACTGGTTGGGCCACCCTTAGCAGCAATAACTGCAATCACACGTTTGCGATAACTTGCAATGAGTCTTTTACAGCGTTCTGGAGCAATTTTGGCCCACTAATCTTTGCAGAATTGTTGTAATTCAGCTTTATTTGAGGGTTTTCTAGCATGAACCGACTTTTTAAGGCCATGCCATAGCATCTCAATTGGATTCAGGTCAGGACTTTGACTAGGCCACTCCAAAGTCTTCATTTTGCTTTTCTTCAGCCATTCAGAGGTGGATTTGCTGGTGTGTTTTGGGTCATTGTCCTGTTGCAGCACCCAAGATCGCTTCAACTTGAGTTGACGAACAGATGGCCGAACATTCTCCTTCAGGATTTTTGGTAGACAGTAGAATTCATGGTTCCATCTATCACAGCAAGCCTTCCAGGCCCTGAAGCAGCAAAACAACCCCAGCCCATCACACTACCACCACCATATTTTACTGTTGGTATGATGTTCTTTTTCTGAAATGCTGTGTTCCTTTTATGCCAGATGTAACGGGACATTTGCCTTCCAAAAAGTTCAACTTTTGTCTCATCAGTCCACAAAGTATTTTCCCAAAAGTCTTGGCAATCATTGACATGTTTCTTAGCAAAATTGAGACAAGCCCTAATGTTCTTTTTGCTTAACAGTGGTTTGCGTCTTGGAAATCTGCCATGCAGGCCGTTTTTGCCCAGTCTCTTTCTTACGGTGGAGTCGTGAACACTGACCTTAATTGAGGCAAGTGAGGCCTGCAGTTCCTTAGATGTTGTCCTGGGGTCTTTTGTGACCTCTCGGATGAGTCGTCTCTGCGCTCTTGGGGTAATTTTGGTCGGCCGGCCACTCCTGGGAAGGTTCACCACTGTTCCATGTTTTTGCCATTTGTGGATAATGGCTCTCACTGTGGTTTGCTGGAGTCCCAAAGCTTTAGAAATGGCTTTATAACCTTTACCAGACTGATAGATCTCAATTACTTCTGTTCTCACATGCTTCTGAATTTCTTTGGATCTTGGCATGATGTCTAGCTTTTGAGGTGCTTTTGGTCTACTTCTCTGTGTCAGGCAGCTCCTATTTAAGTGATTTCTTGATTGAAACAGGTGTGGCAGTAATCAGGCCTGGGGGTGGCTACGGAAATTGAACTCAGGTGTGATACACCACAGTTAGGTTATTTTTTAACAAGGGGCAATTACTTTTCACACAGGGCCATGTAGGTTTGGATTTTTTCTCCCTAAATAATAAAACCATCATTTAAAAACTGCATTTTGTGTTTACTTGTGTTATATTTGACTAATGGTTAAATGTGTTTGATGATCAGAAACATTTTGTGTGACAAACATGCAAAAGAATAAGAAATCAGGAAGGGGGCAAATAGTTTTTCACACCACTGTATATATATATTGTGGCGAGTGGCTGGGGGTGGTACCCAGCCGGGAGCCCCCTGAAGGTGACCACAGGCCCCTATAGGGTTGAGCTTCCATGCTCTGTTCTCATGATCCCCATACCAATCAGAGTGGGGCGACAAGGGTCCAGACCATGAGGGGGCGACCGCCCTGGTGGCTTTGAGGACCACGGGAACCGAGCTTGGAAGCTGAACCCTATAGGGGCCCGTGGTCACCTCTAGGGGGCACCCTAATGCCTGAGGAGCCCTGGCCACACCACATATTTGCTCAAAAAACTGAAATAGTTCTACCTCTATTTTAGCTGTTGTCTTTTTCATGACATGGCACACAACAAGGTTATTTTGATAACATTTGCAAAGTTGCATTCAGAGATCTATGTAATAATGTTTACATAACACTATGAAAATTGTTTTAACAACGTAATAGGTGTGTCCCAACCAACAGAAAGTAATGTGGACATAAAAACGGCACCCAGTTCTTGTAGCAGAGTGTAAAAGAAAAGTGCATATTAAATATACATATAATCATTTCCAGCACTTGATGATAATTTCTCCTCTCTACTACTGCCAATTAAGATAATTACATGAAATTAAGGTTAATTGCAGTAGGGTGCTATAATCTATCTTGCACAGATTATCATTAGGTGTGTATATGATTTATAAAAGCAAAGGTATAGTACATAGTTGCTATGGTTACAACAACTTTAATGTTTTAAATTTTAGGCTTACAAACTTTAAGAGAAGACATATTTTTTAATTTATCATTTGCTCTGCAAGAGTAAGCAAATAAAATCAAGTTTTGGAAGTACCATGGTGAAGTGATTAGTGCTGTTGCCTCACTGTTCTGGTTGTGGTTTTGAGTCCCGCTGTCTGATATTGTCTGTGTGGACTTAAACTATTCTGTCTGTGCCAGTGTCAGTTGTTCTCCAATATTCCTAAGAAGTGTCTTTTAGTGTAAATTTTGACTTCAATTTGGGCCTGTGCGAGTTTGTTTGCAGCTGTGTCCAGTGCTCTGTCAAAGCGTGCTGCACCAGATTTGTATCAGAATAGTCTCTGGACCCCATGACACTCTCTGAATTAAGTTTGTTCAATAACTGATTGATGGAAATAAAAACTTTACCATTACATTAAGGAAAAAGTACTGTATTTCAGATTAATTGGTCAGTTACCCTTCTGCTCAGTTCAGTTTATATTTTTCATTGAAATGTGTTTTTCTCAACTCTTCTGTTGCTTCCATTTGTCAGTTATTATTGTTCTTTCATTTCCATAAAAGGATCATAGTGTGAAACTGGCATTTTCATGAAGGGCGTGAACAAATAATTACAGAGTATACTAAAGTGCCCCTGATCATACTCCATGCAGAGACAGACAAATGAACCATGTATATGTTTGGATGAACTGTCAAAAGTCTTAAGCTCCCTCTTGCTGTTGTCATTTCACTGCTAGGTGGAGTGTTGCATCTTGGTACTATGGCTTGCTCTCAGTCATTAAGTTCAAATCCCTATGTGAGCCTTTGGTCTTTCAGGGTTAATGATTAGACTCATCATTAAGTCCAGCTTCCACAAGTGTGGGCACTGTCCATGTAGGGCATTATGATTCCAATTGACACATATACATAAGCAGGGTTTATGCAGAAAACCCTGAGCTCTGATTATTATTCTCTGTGCTAGCCATGCTGCCAAGACTCCTGGAGGACTACTTTGTTTTGTAAGAACTGTACATTCTGCATTATTCACACTGTAACAAAGGTACAGCTTCTATAACTAAGGTATAAATAAACCCCCATGATAATCATGCACAAACAAAGAGGTCTGTGAGGTGGGTATTTTAATATGTATTGATCTTTTCATGGTTGTTTCTGCACTAATTTCTATTTGCATATTTAAGTTGAAATTGGTAACAAAAAATAAACAAACAAAAAAAATTCACAATGCTCAGAAGAGATTATGACAATAAGTAGTGGTACACCTAAATAATTGCTTAATTAGATTTCCTGCACCCTTAGGCTAAATTTTAAACTGAAATGAAGTAGACAGAGTTTCAACTTTACCACTAGTGTAAGCGGATCATTCCATGTTAAACCAATCAATGTCCCATGCACTTTCAATTCACAAAATGCTAGAAAAAAATACCAGGTGTACCCTTGTTAGTCAGGAGACACCCTGTAAAAGTTTTTTGATGCAAGATCAATACTTTCTAAGATACAGCCAGTTTACCGAGGTGAGGGGTTGTCGATTTTATCTGGTCTCCTTTCTTCATCATATTTCACAAGTTTATAGCTCAAGAACTAAACCACCGAGCAGGCTTAGACTTTGCACTCTGGTACGTTAATTGGTATAGTATGTAACAAAATTAAAACATTTATTCCAGAACACCCTAACTTTGCCAAAGTAGCCCCTTGAAACTGAGCAAAAGTTTATTTTAGTTTTTGGCCAAACAACGTTTAGGCCTCAAAAACACGTATTTGTAACCAATACAGACTTTTGATTACTTTCCTTATTCAGGCTTTCTGAAAAAGAAATAAATAGAAAACTAACTGTATCAGAATTTGAGCAGCAGACCTCTCAAATCCAAAAAAATCATTTTGGATTCCATTTTCAGAGCAGCCTAATGCCATTTGGGAATGTGCAGATAATTTAAAAATATTTTTCATTTATTCCACATTGTCCCTTCTTTCTCAAAACACAAACCTTACTTTTCTTATACAGATCTTTTATTTTTTTTATAGGCTGAATGTGCCTTATGTCATAAATGGTAATCATCACGTTTTCAATCAGTAAATTATCAAAAATGTCAAACGTTTTTCATATCAAATGACGATGTCCTATGTCATGTTTTGGAACAGAGAATATGATTCTCCATGGCCAAAATAGTACCTGGTAATCAGGAATACCACTGTTACATCCCTGCAGATGATGGCAAACTCAAAGTCAGACAGGTGTCTGGTGAAGACAGTAAATTGACTGTCCAAATATTCACCACTGAAGAAGCAGCTGAGATTCTGCCCTCTCATGATCACACTACTGATGGATCAGATGCATCTCTCACATTAGTTTAGTTTCCTATTGGAGGCCATGTTGGTGCATGTATGAAGAAAACTGTTGGATTGGTATGATTCATGACAAGTGTGAAGTAGAATCAGACATCCTGATATGTTTCATGCACAGGGTTTCCATTGGCACTTTGCACTTTGTTTGAAACAGAAATGAAATGGGTCACATCCCTGCTACAGCATTACCAAGATATTAAAATTTCATTATGAGTAGTGTTGTATTTAATGATAAATCAACCAGCTGTTGGTTCATGTGTTGTGCTTAATGTGCCATTGGTGATTTTCTTTACTTAATCCTATATCCAATTTAGTGATGAAGATCTTGATATTTATTATTACTGACAAATGGTGAATTTAACCCATGTTTACAATGGAAAATAAAAAATGAAAGATTCACATAAGAAAAGTAAGACTTGTTTTTTGAGAAAGAAGAAACCATGTAGGATTCAGGACAAATAATTTTAAACATGTCTGGACATTCCCCCATTGTATTAATGTGGTCAGAAAAGTAGACCAAAAATGATTTTAGAGGTTTGCTGGTTGAACCATGATACAGTTTCTTGTTTGTTTATAACCTTTAGAAAAGCCCTGTGTAGGTATTTAAATATGGAAAAAATGTCAGTAGATTGTATCAGTTTAGAAGTATGCTTTCTGAAAGCCCAAACATGGCAAAGCTAAAGATGCAAAATCTTAGTCTTTTACATTTTTGAAGGTCTGCTCTAAACCAATTGGTGTCAACTGGATCAAACATTTTGATTTTGTAGCGTACTCTACATGTACAGGTGCCAGTATGAAATTTGAGCCTGCTAGGTGGTTTAGTTCTTGGGATATGGCCTTGTGAAATTGATGAGAAAAAAGCCATGTCAAATTTGACACTCCTCTCCCCTCACAAAATTGGTTGCATGTTGGAAAGTTGATTGGTTTGGTATTTACATAAACTTTTACAGGGTGTCTCCTGCATAACATGGGTACACCTAGTATTTTTTTTTTTAAGAATTGTTTGAGAACGAAGTGTGTGGAATTTCTGGAAAACAGGTTGATTTGACATGGAATGACCCAAGCTTTCATATTTATATACATTTTTATTTGGCTTCACACATGCTGCATCCCTGACCACTATTATAATTAAGAATGACATTCTGAAGTTCACTTGTATTAAAGATGAACAATGTCTGTAAAATATACACCACATCTAAAAGTGCAATCCTGTAGTTTATGGACTTTAATACATAATGTTCAGAGATTTTCACAAGTGAGGATTATTACCATTATCACAATGCACTAACTTAAACATTTACAAAGTCAAATTATATCTCTTTAAAATCTTTAAAATAGTATGGAGGAGCACAGCATTTTCATGCTGAAAGTTTTAAGTTCTTAATTCTGTTGTGTAATTTCCCTAGTTAACTTTTTTTCTGCAGAGTTTGTTTCCATAAATGCACTCTAATAATGGCAATCAGCAATGAGTGGATTAGACACAGGAGAAATGACTTTGAATGATAAAAGTGCTTAACTGAAATTTCAGCACTGTGTTTGCTAAAATTTATTGACATAGCAAAGCACTTCTCTCTGCAGCCTGAAGATAATTAGGTATTTTTTAATCTTGGCTTTTAGGATATTAATCATCATTATCATGATTTTCATTCCCTTTTTTAGGTGTTCGGATCATTCAATGTCATTTGCATAGTACAGTTGGAGGAAGCAAACCGTCTCTGGACAGAAAAAGATGAATTAATAGAAGAAATGACAAAAGACAGTTAAGAAACCAGTGGTATAAAGCAATACTAAAGTGTAGCAAGATTTTGTCTGATATGAACAACTCTGAGAAAGTCTGTGGAGTTGAGTCTCTTTATTTAAGTATTGCAATGTAGAGATTTGGAAATTGTTACTGCGAGTCGTGTATAACACCACAAGTTTGTAGCAAATCGATGTGAATTAGCATTGCATTCACCTGTAGAGGTGAAATTTTTCCAATACTATCCCAGCAAACACAGGACACAAAACAGGTACAATCGCTGGACAGGGCACCCATCCCTCCTAAGCTAAACACACACACGCACACCCCAAGGCCAATTTAGCATTGCAAATGCACCTAACCTTGAAGGTCTTTAGACTGTTTGGGTAACCTAAGCACCCAAAGGAAACCCACATGAACGTGGGGAGATCATGCATGCTTCATGCAGGGAGTACCCAGGACATGAACCCTTGTTTCCTCACTGCAAGACAGCACTACCACTGTGCCACCTGACTGGAAATCTGACAATTTTTGGTGAGCCCTACTACCATCAATGAATTTATTTTCTAAATTAGCTTTATCTACCAGAGTGACAAGGAGCATTCTGGCAGTATTGAATACTCTCTAATGCCACTTGTCACACACGTGCGCATGGGAGGCAGCTAAAGGGCTTGAGTGAAGGCAGTTCGGAGGCATGCCGGGGTGTGGCAGAGTGCACTGACTCTTTTTCTCCCTTGCCTGTAGACCATCCCCGGGGGATTTCACCTGGAGCTCCTGACATCACTTTCGGGACTGAGCCAATGGAAGTCGGCCACACCAGCTCCAGTCCCTCTGATGTCACCTCCGGCTACGAACCAATGGTGGAAGACCACGTGCCAGATCCATACGACCTCACTTCCTGTCTCCCCCTTTAAAACCTGCCCCTTTTCCTTTGTTTCCTCAGTCTTGTACTGGACTCTGTTGAATGCACTTCAGTGCTGATTACTTTGTGAAAACGACCTTTTGCAGCCAGGATACTATATTATACGGGTGGCTGCCCCAACTCTTTATCTGTCCATGTCTCGTTCTTGTGACACACTAAAAATCATGATATCATGTCTTCACACAGAAAGAGAGAGAGAGAGCCTTCCACAGCTAAGGCATATGATTGCCTTTTTTCTTTCGTGAAAACTATTGAATGAAATTCAGCTATAACAATGCAGACCTCCTTAGTGTAACTATTTTCTAGCAGACAATCCAACCAGCCTTTACATCATACACTGACATTCACAAAGTACACCAAAATATAATGTAAAAGAACAAATGAAAAAGTGAACAGAATATCCTGCTGTCTGATGGGGAAAAAGGATGTAATATTGAATGAGTGTACAGCACATAACAGCTGTAAGCACAAAAGAACAATGTGAAAAGGAGTAAATAACATGTACATTTGCATGCTCCTATGTATACATTTAAATGCTTACATATACAGTATCTGCTTAAATGCTGGCTGTACAATTGTAAGAGTAGATATGAACTGGCTGGCTGGGATGCCTTTATAATGTAAGGTCCAAATTGAAGGATGGGCATCCTACACAGGGGGGCTGGAACAACAAATGAATATAAGGGGACTGATTCCTGGGGTAATTTACATTCCAAAAAAAAGGGGAGGCAGTATCTCTTTGGAAGCTCTCAATTGTACATACCCATGTGGCAGCATGTGAATTGCAGTCCCATGGGACAACCCTGCTGAGTTTCATGGGATCCACCAGGTGGAGTAGCAGAAAGGTAGATCCCTAGTTTAAGAAGGTTCCACCTGGCCTGGAAATGCTTCCCAGGAATGAGGCAGTGACAACAGAAATATTCATAGGTCCAGGATAAAAAGAAGTCATCCTCCTCAGCCAGGGAAGTTGGAATTGGGTGTGCAGGATGGACAAAGTTCACCTGGTAGGAGTAGAGGAAAAAGGGAAAGAGCAAAAAAGAGAAAGAAATAGAATTTTGGATTGTGAAGAGCCTTTGGGATTTCCTGGCCATCGGATGGAAGGGACCTGCATTGTAAATTAATTCTGACTAAAGCCTAACACAACTGTGTATGCTGTGAGGGACGACTGGGACCCTGGTCTGGCTGGTATGCCTTCATCCTCTAAGCATACGGGGAGACAGTATGCACTGGACACTGTCTCCCCCGGACTGCTTGATGGCAGCACCACAGTTTCCCATTGGGCCGCATGAGAACTGCAGTTTTTTGACTCAGCCCTGTTGGATTTCATAGGTGCTGGGGGAACTGGTTTGTTGGGCTCCCACCTCACCCAGAAGTTGTCTTAGGCCAAACCTGTGGGACACCAGAAGTACTCCCAGGTTTTAAATAAGTGAAGCTGCCTGCCACAACTACAGGGGCCAGAGTTAGGAGGAGAAGGAGGATGAAACTTGCTGGGAGGAGTGGAATAGGCAGAAAGAAAGACAGAGAGAAGACAAAGTTGCAGACTGCTGTGTATTGTGACTGTGTGCTTTTTAACTGTCCAATAGCGTACCTTCCACTGTTCATTTGTAGATTGTTCCCATGCTTCCTGCTCACTGTTAAGATATGGAAACTGAATGCGCATATTCTCCACTGTCATATTTGAAAAAAGCACCTAAAGAAATCTCTGCTTTCACAAATTCACTTTCAAATTTGTAGAAGCATGTTGAGGGAACCATTTTTTCCCTCTTCTTAAGCATCTTATATGGAGCCAGTGAAGTCCCAAAAAGCAGTGTATTTTTAATTTTGTACAAATAAGGTTTTATGGAAACAAGCAATATTTCGAGACCACAAGTTATGTATTGTGCAAACTATATATATGTTGTGCTCACAAGATATTGTGGCAGATTCTTATGAGCCCAATTATTGAAACTCTAGCAGAAGTCTGTGATGTTAGTGATGGTACAGGTCCTGCTCCATGCTCCCTCTTCCCTTTTGGGAGCCTCTCAAACCCAACACCATCGGTAATGTAACCGGATGATCTGGCAGATGGGGACAAAACAAACTGAGCAAGGGGATGGTGCAAAAGGTGCAAGTGCTTTTATTTGTAAAAACACAACAGTTTCCAAAGTGCAGTGCTTCAAAATTATTCCTAAATAAATTATCCATAAAAACAGAGTAATAAAAGTGGAAGTTAAAAAATCCATTAAAAAATCTAATTAAAACAAGGTTAAATACAACAGGCTGTAAGCAGTCTCTTTTAAAAACCCAATGCCTTCACCTTTCATCCTCTGCTTATCTCTCTTGGGCCTGGCAGTAGAGGAGTCATTCCTTTCAACAGGTGCAGCTGCCATAAAAACTGGTCCGATAGCCTTCCATCCCCTGGCTATGTACAGCCATAATACCAGACCAAGACTCAGGTTCTCCAATGACCAGGTGAATCACATTGGGACTCTTCCTCCCAATCCTAGCTCAGCAGGAGGGACCCAATCCATCCGCCCCCGAGTGCCAGCCAAACATCCCACCAGGGCTCTCTTCCCAGCTGCCTGCCATTACTCCATTGAGCATGCTCTCTCTCTCTCACTCACTTGCTTGGTTGTTTGCTCCTGCACTGGCTCTCCAATTCAACAGCATTTATCTTCCTTAACCTCTGTCCTTCTCTCTTTCCTTCCTCCCCTCCACACTTGTAGCTTCTCCTATTTATTACGGGGACGTGGAACTGATGTGATGATTAGCAGCTCCCGGCATCAATTATAGACACTGGCGATCATGCACCTGTGCACTTCAGTGCAGAAACGCCCATGCCCATATTACGGCCAGGAACCACTCCAGCCACACCAATCACACCCTTTCCTTAAGCCGTGAGTGCAGCGATTATTTATTTAAAATGGCAAATAACCATGAACCTCACTTTACCACAAAGTCAAGCTGTAAAAGTCACAGATTAACTGAACAAGATCAACTCAAGGTTCAAGTGACATCTCGGTGCCTGTAAGAGGTCAGGGGAGTGTCCCTGTGCATGGATACCATGGTCTTGCTGTACACTGCATGAGAATGCTAATAAAAAGGGTGTGAGCTTTTCTATAAGCAGAGATTAGTATTTTTGTTGCCATTGTAACATTGTCCAATATAAATAAAATATATAAATAAATTAATTAAATCAAAAAGTAAATAGGTCAACATCCCGACATTAATCAAATTCAGGAGTGCCAGCTGTCTGTGCACCCTTTAGTGTCTCTGCCATTCACAAAGTGTCCGTAATTTATACCCTAACTTAAAGGTTACAGTGCCACTCTCCACCTAAAACATATTATTTAAAAGATACAATGATGAACAAGAAATAAGAATAATAAAAATTAAATTGAAGTGTTTTTATTTAAAGTTGTAACTGGTTGTATTATTAAATGAAATAACGAAACATGGGAGGCAGCTAAAGGGCTTGAGTAAGGACAGTTTCGAGACAGACCGGGATGTGGCAGAGTGCACTGACTCTTTTTCTCCCTTGCCTGCAGGCAATTCACAGGAGATTCCACCTGGTCCTCTTGATGTTACTTCTGGGACCGAGTGAATGTAAGGAGACCTTGCCAGCTCCAGCCCCTGTGATGTCATGTCTGGTCTCGCACCAATGGCAGAAGACCTACAAGAGCCCAACCCCTTTGACTTCACTTCCTGTCTTCCCCTTTAAAAGCATCCAACTTGTCCCTAATTCCTCAGTTCTGTTTTGGACTCGGTTTTTTGCACATCAGTGCCGTATCTATCAAAAGCTACTTTGCAGTCAGGAAACCAGATTTTACGGGTGTCTGCCCCAAACTTTTATATGACTCTGTCTCAAGTTTGTGAAAACCCCTATGCTTGAACATGGTGTTCGTTATGGAAAATCCGTATGTGCACTTGGCACCAGGACACCTTAGGCATCAGTTCTATGATCGACTTTGTGGTCGTATCGTTGGACTTGTGGCCACATGTCTTGGACACTTGGGTGAAGAGAGGGGCGGAGCTGTCAACTGATCACCACCTGGTGGTGAGTTGGCTTCGATGGTGGGGGAGGATGCCGGTCAGGCCCGGTAGGCCCAAACGTGTTGTGCGGGTCTGCTGGGAACATCTGGCAGAGTCCTCTGTCAGAAGTAGCTTCAACTCCCACCTCCGGCAGAACTTCGACCACATCCCAAGGGAGGTGGGGGACACTGAGTCCAAATGGGCCATGTTCCGTGCCTCTTGTTGAGGCAGCTGACCGGAGCTGTGGCCGTAAGGTGGTTGGTGCCTGTTGTGGCAGCAATCCCCGAACCCGTTGGTGGGTGGTGAGGGATGCCGTCAAGCTGAAGAAAGAGTCCTACCGGACCCTTTTGTCCTGTGAGACTCTGAGGGCAGCTAATAGGTACCGAAAGGCCAAGCGGAATGCGGCTTCAGTGGTTGCTGAGGCAATAACTTGGGATAGGAGGAGTTTGGGGAGGTCATGGAGAACGACTTTCGGATGGCTTCAAGGAGATTCTGGTCCACTGTCTGACGTCTCAGGAGGGGGAAGCAGTGCAGTGTCAACACCGTATATGGTGGAAATGGTAACTGCTGACCTCGACTCGGGACGTTGTGGGTCGGTGGAGGGAGTACTTCGAAGACCTCCTCAATCCCACCAACATGCCTTCCAATGAGGAAGCAGAGCCTGGGGACTCATAGGTGGGCTCCCCCATCTCTGGGACTGAGGTCACCGAGGTGGTCAAAAAACTCCTTAGTGGCAGGGCCCCAGGGGTGGATGAGATACACCCGGAGTTCCTCAAGGCTCTGGGTGTTGTAGGACTATGTTGGTTGATACATCTCTGCAACATCGCATGGACATCGGGGACAGTGCCTCTGGATTGGCAGACCGGGGTGGTGGTCCCCCTCTTTAAGAAGGGGGACAGGAGGGTGTGTTCCAACTACACTCCCTGGAAAAGTCTATTCAGGGGTCCCGGAGAGGAGGGTCCGTCGGATAGTTGAACCTCGGATTCAGGAGGAACAGTGTGGTTTTTGTCCTGGTCGCGGAACAGTGGACCAGCTCTACACCCTTAGCAGAGTCCTGAAGGGTGCATCGGAGTTTGCCCAACCAGTCTACATGTGTTTTGCGGACTTGGGAAAGGCGTTCGACTCTGTGCCTCGGGGAATCTTGTAGGGGGTGCTCCGGGAGTATGGGGTACCAGACCCCCTGATACGGGCTGTTCGGTCCCTGTACAACTAGTGTCAGAGCTTGGTCTGCATTGCTGGCAGTAAGTCAAACCCATTTCCAGTGAGAGTTGGACTCTGCTAGGGCTGCCCTTTGTCACCGATTCTGTTTATAACTTTTATGGACAGAATTTCTAGGATGCAGCCAGGGTGTTTAGGGGGTTGGGTTTGGTGGACTCAGGATTGGGTCACTGCTTTTTGCAGATGATGTTGTCCTGTTTGTTTCATCAGGCTGTGATCTTCAGCTCTCTCTGAATCGGTTCGCAGCTGAGTGTGAAAAGTCTGGGATGGGAATCAGCACCTCCAAATCCGAGACCATGGTCCTCAGCCGGAAAATGGTGGAGTTACCTCTCAGGGTTGGAGGCGAGATCCTGCCCCAAGTGAAGGAGTTTAAGTATTGTCACACACGTGTGCATGGGAAGCAGCTGAAGGGCTTAGACAATACTGTTTATACATCTGCCCAGGGCGGGGTACGCTGACGCTCTTTCTGAGTTCTCTGCAGGTCTTACCCGGGAAATCCCACCAGGAGCCGCCATTTCCAGGAAGGACACACCACCTCCGGTTCCGGCCCCAAGAATGAGGTCACTTCCGGTTCCGGCCCCAAGGGTGATGTCACTTCCAGTTCCGGCCCAGAGGACGACATCATTTCCGCCCTCTGAGCTATAAAGCTCACTGCCTTGCTTAGGCAGGCAGTTCTGTTTTGGACTCTGTTGTGTAAACTTGACTATGATGTCTCAAGCACGTTTGCAGCCAGGAAACCGAATTAAACGGGTGGCTGCCCCAAACCTTTTTCGCCTCAAGTCTCTACTTATTACAGTGGCGTAGTCGGCAGGATGGTGTCCCTGAAGAACCCGGGACACGACCTTACAAGGAACCAGGTGGGTGAGTACCGGGGCCGAGTTTCGGGGCAGGGAGTGCGCCGGGGGGTCAGGAAGGACGCGGTGCAGGCTCTGCTCCACGAGCATAACCCGGGGCTAACAACCCATCTCGTGGAGAAAGTAGAGGGGACCCACAGGCGTGGGCTGGCCTCTGGGGAACACACACGAGTAGCTCAGTATGCTTTCCTGGGCAGGAAAGCCGAAGCCCATCGGGACCAAGGTCCCTGTTAATGATGGGTTATCCCCAGGCCAGCAGGTAAAGAAATATTAAACTGGGAGTTTAACCCCAGTAAAGGGCTGTCAGAGCAGGCTATGGCTCTCTGGCAGCAGGTGGGGCAGTGGCTACGGCCATTTGAATTAAGCCCCTTACAAATAGTACAGCAAGTGGCCTGTTTTTTGCTGGTACAACACCTACCCCAGGACTTTGCCCAGCCGCCTGGGGGAATTTCATTCAATGGACGAACTACTACAGCTCCTAAAAACACCAAGGCCGGCTGTGAAACCTGGGAGGGCAGAACAGCTGCTTTGTGGACTACCCGGAGTTATGTCCCACTGAAGCAGTCCCTCCACGCAATCCAGAGCCTGTTCCGAAGTCGCCGGGCCGCCTGGCTTGCGACCTGTCGGGGAACAAGGCGGACCGTAGGGGACAATGGCGGGTTGTTTGTGTGCCCTTAGCAATCCCCTGGCGGATAAACATACGGGAGAGCTTATTATTAATGGACATAGGGTAACAGCGCTGTTTGATTCCGCCAGTAACGTGTCTGTCGTTGCTCGCCGCTTTGTTCTACCGCAACAATGGATTAAGAAAAAGACCAGTCTAAAATGTATACACGGAGATATCCGCCGCATAATACCGCCCGGTGTTACGTGTGTCTCGGAGGAACCCTTCGGCGGCTTATCAGAAGCGGTACACCCGATCCTCCGCTTCCGTAATCCTCGGGCGGACTGGTCTGACAGTAACGCTGTAGTTTAGAAAGCATTCCCAAAAGCTTTTGGCCTCGTTATAGATGATAAAGACTCATCTCAAGCTGCTTCCACACCGTAATCAGCCGACAGGGAGTGGGCGGTAGGCCAAGAGAGTGACGAAGATACTCCCGACCGTCGCTGGCTACTACGCCATCCACTAGCGCCCGCAGCGAGGGAGGATTCTCCGCCTTGAGGTCAGACCGACCCGCCTCTGAGTTGCACTTTCAGTTTAGAGCGACCGCTTCTTTCAAGAGAGAACAGTGGAATGACGACTCTCTGAAGCACATAAAGAATGCAGTGGTTCTCGTTAACGCCAACGACGATTTGCCCATGCCACAGGGACCTCACTTTGTCATGGATAATGAATTATTGTATCGGGTTGCTGAACATGAGGGGAAGGTCCGAAGTTGTTGCTAGTCCCGCTGACCTACCGGGCGCAGGTTTGCGAAGTTAGCCCACTCTCACCTTCTTGGAGGCCATCTCGCCCGATAAAACATTAGAGCGCATTAAGCTCCGTTTTTTTTGGCCGGGGATTAATGAGGAGGTTCGCCGCTTTTGCATTTCCTGCCCGGAGTGTCAACTGCGGCAAATTCCCAGGAAGGACCGGCTCCTCTGATTCCCCTTCCCCTTATTGACGCTCCTTTGACAGGATTGGGGTGGATATAGTAGGACCCTGGAGCCCTCAGCCCGAGGATATAAATATATACTCGCCCTCGTGGATTATGCAACCCGATTCCCTGAAGCCGCTCCATTGCGCCGCTACCACTAAAAATATTGCACGGAACTAGTAGGAGTCTTTTCACGGTGGGCATTCCTAGAGAAGTCCTGACGGACCAAGGAACGCCTTTCACCTCGGAAACGCTCAAGGAGACTGCCAAGTTACTGAAAATAAAGCATTTAAAACCTCGTGTATCATCCTCAAACCGATGGGCTAGTGGAGAGATTCAATCAAACTCTCAAGCAAATGCTACGTAAGGTAGTCAGCAAGGATGGGAGGAATTGGGACCAACTCCTCCCCTTGTCCTCTTTGCCTACCGGAAGTCCTCAGCCTCTACGGGTTCTCTCCCTTTGAATTACTATACGGAAGACAGCCCCGGGGCTTATTAGATATTTTAAAAGAGGGCTGGGAAGGGGAGGCACAGCCCTCCACTAACATTTTGGAGTATATCGCCCAATTGCGCGATAGATTTGATGTAATAAGACCTATACTAAAAAGTCATATCGAGGAGGCACAATCAGCACAGGCCCGCCTGTATGACCGGGCACACTCTCCGGAGTTCCAACCGGGGATCGCGCCATGGTATTGGTTCCTACTTCACACTCTAAACTGCTCGCACATTGGCTAGGCCCCTACGAAATTAAGGAGAGGAAGGGATTGGTCGACTATTTGGTGAAACAGCCCAATCGCCACCAGCTGAGCGTAATATATCATGTAAACCTGCTGAAACCGTGGAAGGAGAGGGATCCCGATCCCTCCTCCGACAGCCCTGCTCTCTCTCGCGGAAGTAAGTGCCCTTAATTTCGCGAACAGCTATCTCCCAGACAGAGACAGGAGCTCAAGCAGCTATCCGCCGGTCCCAGAGGTGGTAAGTGAACAGCCAGGTCGGACCTCTCTGATTGCGCACGACATATTGACTGACCCGGGGGTGATCGTCCGTGAGCGACCCTACAGACTCCCGGAGGCAAAGAAAGTAGAAGTGGAACTGGAAATCAAGCGAATGCTGGCACTAGGAGTGATCGAGGAAAGTAGTAGTCCCTGGTCCAGCCCCATCGCCTTGATTGCTAAGCCTGACGGCAGTTGGAGGTTTTGCAATGACTTCCGTCGGCTCAACCAAGTTTCCCGATTTGATGCTTATCCCATGCCTCGCGTGGACGACCTCCTCGAGAGACTGGGACCAGCCAAATTCTTGACTACACTTGACATGACAAAGGGGTACTGGCAGGTTCCTTTAACGGAGTCCGAAGGAAAAACGCGCTTAGCACTCCTAGCGGACACTGGCAGTATCGGTCCTTCCATTCGGTTACACGGGCCTGCGACTTTTCAGCGCCTGGTGGACAAAGTGCTCCGCCCCATAACTCGCTCTGTGCTGCCTATCTGGATGACGTTGTCATCTATTCCAGCACCTGGAAGGAGCACATACAGCAGGTCACAGCAGTATTACGGACATTGGGAGAGGCGGGCTCGCATCAACCCCAAGAAATGTTACTGGGTTGAGGGAAGCCAAATATTTGGGCTACCTAGTGGGCCGGGGTACTGTGAGGCCACAGTGTTCCAAGTTGCAAGCCATAATGGCCTGGCCCCGTCCGCAGAAACCAAGCGGCAAGTCCAATCCTTTCTCGGTTTGGCCGGTACTACCGCCGGTTTGTGCCTCGCTTCTCCGAGAGAGCGCGCCTTGACCGACTTGACAAAGAAAAGAGCTCCTAATACGGTGGTATGGTCTGATAAAGCGGGGCTGCATTCAGTGACTTAAAAGGGCTCTGACTTCAGCACCTATCTTAATCTCCCCTAACTCTCTCTCCCTTTGTCCTCCAGACGGACGCCGGACACAGGCTTGGGAGCCGTGTTGAGCCAAAGCGCCGACGGTGTTGAACACCCGCTATGTACCTGAGCCGGAAACTGTTGGACCGGAGACCAGGTACGCGGGCGGTGGAGAAGGAGGCTCTGGCGATCAAATGGGCGGTGACGCAGCTGCGGTACTACCTCTTGGGTCGCGTGTTCACTCTGGTGACGGATCATGCGCCTTTAAAGTGGATGGCCCTTCACAGGGAGTCAATCCGCGGGTCACGAGGTGGTTTCTTGACCTGCAGCAGTACAAATATACGCCGCTCATCGACAGGGGTCCCTTCATGCCAACGCCGATGCCCTCTCCCGGCCCACGACCTCTCGGTGCAGGTCGCCCACCCACGGGTCTGGGCTGAGGGGGGAGTCTTGTCAAACACGTGTGCATGGGAAGCAGCTGAAGGGCTTAGACAATACTGTTTATACATCTGCCCAGGGGGGGGCGGGGTACGCTGACGCTCTTTCTGAGTTCTCTGCAGGTCTTACCCGGGAAATCCCACCAGGAGCCGCCATTTCCAGGAAGGACACACCACCTCCGGTTCCGGCCCCAAGAATGAGGTCACTTCCGGTTCCGGCCCCAAGGGTGATGTCACTTCCAGTTCCGGCCCAGAGGACGACATCATTTCCGCCCTCTGAGCTATAAAGCTCACTGCCTTGCTTAGGCAGGCAGTTCTGTTTTGGACTCTGTTGTGTAAACTTGACTATGATGTCTCAAGTACGTTTGCAGCCAGGAAACCGAATTAAACGGGTGGCTGCCCCAAACCTTTTCACGCCTCAAGTCTCTACTTATTACAGTATCTTGGAGTCTTGTTCACGAATGAGGGAATAATGGAACATGAGATCGACAGGCGGATCGGTGCGGCATCCACAGTGATGCAGGCTCTGCATCGGTCTTTTGTGGTAAAAAAGGAGCTGAGCAGTAAGGCAAAGCTCTCAGTTTACCAGTCAATCTACATTCCTGCCCTCACCTATGGTCATGAGATATGGGTAGAGACCAAAAGAACGAGATCGCGAATACAAGCGGCTGAAATGAGTTTCCTCCACAGGTTGTCTGGGCTTTCCCTTAAAGATAGGGTGAGAAGCTCAGACTTCCGGGAGGGGCTCAGAGTAGAGCCGCTGCTCCTCCGCATCGAAAGGAGTCAGATGAGGTGGCTCGGGCATCTGATCAGGATGCCTCCTGGTCGCCTCCCTGGTGAGGTGTTTCGGGCACGTCCAAACGGGAGGAGGCCCTGGGGAAGACCCAGGACACGCTGGAGGGTCTATGTCTCCCGGCTGGCCTGGGAATGCCTTGGGATTCTCCCGGAAGATTTAGAAGAAGTGGCCGGGGAGAGGGAAGTCTGGGCCTCTCTGCTCAAGCTGCTGCCCCCGCGACCCGACCTCGGATAAGCAGAAGAAGATGAATGGATGGATGGATGGACTAAACAGTGAATATTTGTTATATGGCTTGGGGATACATTGAATATACTCAATGCACTGTGTCATATTCTATGTGGGATGGAGTAAATGGCTATATTGCACACATCAAGTACAAATTGTTGCATAATTTTCTTTAATCTTTTGAACCTGGCAGGCCAGTTTTTGAGCCAGCCACATAGTGGTATATACTCAAAAGGTATGTATAATGGCCCACCTATCTATCACCATAACCCTACAGGCCAGAATAACTGCCTGCACATCTCTGTTATGCTTTGATGCTGTTACACTACTTTACTCTACTCTGTAAAAGTTGCAGTCCATTCCCCTAGATGCATATTCTTAAAAGGCTGCTACACCTCTCTGCTCTCATAACCTGGCTGGCTGGAATACCAGCCGTCACTATATTAGACTACACACATAATACACCGTTGTCTAGTTAAGCTATTTTTTTTAGCTGTTTTTTTTCATAGGTTTCAAAAAGAAAATGAAACGGGTTTCAGCTGTACTTTAGCATGGGATCAACTCAGAATAGATGCTTAGTGTGCACTGAGAAGTACTATCAGGGAAAGAGAGGTTTTGCCCTTCTGCTCCACAGGAAGTTTCCTTCCTCTCTGAGGTCACCCTAGGGCAGGGGTTCTCAAACACTGTGGCTGCAGGTTTTTGTTCCAATCAGCTTCTGTTTTTAATTGGACTCCTGGGGTAATTAAGTGAACTGTTATTTCCCAGATTTTGTGTTTTGGGAACAATATAGAAATTACAAAGTGAAGTTTGTTTTTTTTTTTTAAAAAAATCAATTGTACTAATCAGTTATACAGGAATACTTTTTTTTTTTATAATAGTTTCATCTTGATTTTCACTCTACTTTTCTGGGTGTTCCAATTGTTTAATAAATCCATTATTTACTAATTAATGGGTCTGCACTGAATTAGCTGAAGCCTTTTATGATTCAGTGTTGTTTGCCTGGGTGTCTAATCTTTGTTAATCGTCATTATTATAATACAAGGTAGCAAACTGCACAGAGAAAGGGGAAAATATGATGAAATCATCAAATTAGAGTTAAGCATTTCACTCTATAGCAAAAATAGAAACATTTCTAAATACCTAATAAATGTAAAAATCATGTTGCTGTTCTTTTTTGGTTGTAAAATAAGAGAAAAGAAAACAATACCAGCTAATTAAATGAGATCAGTGTTATCATTTGTTGTCACTGATTATGAATCTGGTTGAAACAAAAATCTGAAGCCACAGTGGGTCCCCAGGACCAACTTTGAAAATCTCTGCCCTAGGACATCTGCATTACAGTGTGACGGGTGTAGCAGCCCAGTCAAGCTCCTCACCCATCACTGTTTCTGGAGTGAGTTACACCATACCTGAGGGAGTTTGGGAACTTGACACCAGAAGCAAGAGGTCCGTGTGGGAGGGGAGACACGGGGCGATTGATTGGAAAGCAATGAAAATCTTATTAAGTGCTCTCGTGCATAGTTTCTATCACAAAAAACTGTTCTGAAGCATATCACTTAAAAGTGCAGATTTGGCATTAGGTCATTAAAATGGACAGTAGAAAATTATGGAAACTGCAAGACTGAAAGTGATACAGCGTGTTCTATAGTATCAATCTGTTGTCACATTGTGGATTATCATATTACCATTAATGTAATGTGATATGACTTATTGTTCTGCAGAGTGATTTTTCACAGTGAAATTACATGATGTCACAAACATTAAACACAAAAAGTGCATTTTAATTTATGCTGTTTTGAACTGTTTCTTGTTGTGTGCAGTTACAAGGTCTGAATACTGTTCTATGAAATTTAACTTGAGTGTGATTTCCTCTTGTTTCGCATACAAGTTAAAAATTGTTCTTATATAAACCACTAGTGAATATAAACACAAATGACTTAATACAAACTTGCACTACAGCCTAGAGGAACTACTGGAACCATGATATTGGTGTGATTAAACAAGTCAGAGAGTTAAATAAAGCATTAAAGTCCTTCAGGGGAGATTTCAAAATGTTGAGATATACTGTATATTGTGGAGCAGCATGGTGGCGCAATGGTAGTACTGCTGCCTCGCAGTAAGGAGATCTGGGTTCACTTCCCGGGTCCTCCCTGTGTCGAGCTTGCATGTTCTCCCTGTGTCTGTGTGGGTTTCCTCTGGGTGCTCTGGTTTCCTCCTACAGTCCAAAGACACACGGGTTAGGATTTTCTCTCCGGAAAATCCTTGGGTGCCGTTGGTTTGACTTCGGCTGGACCAGGCCAAGGGGTCACCCACGTAACACCTGGCTGCGGCAGATGGATGGTCATTTCTGGAGGGTTGGACTGGACCACGTGTCTGCCTAGGGGGTTGCTAACTGGGATCCTGAGTTGTTTCACCGTGTAGTGGGTATGGCAACACACTGTACCAATGCATGCTCCCCAACTTGACTTGATGGAGGTTGCATCAGCAAGTTCAAAGCACAAACCAGCTCTGAAGTCAATTTAAACCACTATAATCTGAAAGGTACAGTGTGATGCTTAGATACTGATGTGATTTTATCTGCAATTAATAATCTTACTTGCAAAACAGATGACTTAGGTTCTTAGCTAAAACAATAGTACAATGGTGGTTAATATCGCTAAGGCTGCTGAACTGTGGCAATGGAAATTAAGGAATGTAATGTTAAGCTGTCTAATATGAATAAAGAAATGTGCACCCTAATAAATGACAACATTTATTTAAAAGGAAGAAAAAAATAGCAAATGAAATGAACAAATATTTCACCCAAGTACAAGGATAAATTTATAAAGGAAGAAACAAGTGGAAAGCAGAAGTAAAAAAAAAATCAGAGTTCATAGATTTTAAATAAAAGAGAAGATTTGCTTCAAGTCCTCAGTACACTGAAGACTAATTAAATACCTTGGACTTGGTGGGATTTTACCAGTTGTATTGAAAGAAATGAAAGACATCATCTATAAACTCCTATTAGGCATATTTCAGCAGTCACTTCAGAAAGGAGACGTACATGAGGATTAGAAATTTGCAAATGTGACTTCTATCTTTAAGAAGGGAGAAAAAAATAAATCCTGGTAATTACTGATCAATGTTTTACTTCTGAGCCATGCAAAATTATGGAAACTATAAGAAATACATTAGAAAATTACCTAAACAAAAATTATAAAATAAATAGCAGCCAGCATGGGTTTATGAGAGGAAAGTCCTGCCAAACCAATTGTTAAGATTTTTATAAAGACTAGGGGGCTTCACACCCTGCTTGCTTTGTTCGCCAACCCCCATGTTAGGTTTCCGGATCTTTTAAGATTTTTTTTTCTTTGAATTGTCGCTATTTCATTAGTGTCACTTTTATTTCAGAACTTCTGTAAAAACAATATTTGGAATCTTTGGACTCCCAATATGGTGAATCTTTTAAATGAGGTCAGTGAGACATGTGTTTAATGACTTTCTACCATAATTCAGGACAGGTTTCTCTGTTTGGAATTTTAGCACAGACAAAATGATTTTTGACTTTCTTTGTTTTGACACAGTCATTTTTTCTGTTTTCATATTCTGTATCTTGCTCTGCATGTGTTTCATGCCTATGTTTTTTTTTAATCTTTTGAATTCTAGTTTTCATTATCTCTAACCTGCTCTGAATGTGTTTGGCCCCTTTGTTTTTTAACCTCTTTATGACGTTTTACTTTGTTTTCTACTTTGTCTTTTATTTTTGACCTCGCGTTGTCCTGCTTTTGTTTCAATGACACCTAGTCCGTGGTGATTATTTTCTCTTTTTCGAGTAATAATTTCCGTTTTTTTGCACTACTGCGAACTTTACTTTCTTTTTTTATATTTTCTAATTTTCCTACTTTCATATTCTTTAACTTTTTCCATATGTGTATCACACCAACATTTTTCTTTGAGCCTTTTGAATTCCACTAATTGCATAATCTTTAACCTGCTCTAAATGTGTATAGCGTCAACGTTTGTGAATGTCTTTATGAAGTTCTACTTTGTCTTTTACTCTCTGTCTTTTAATTCTGAGCCCGATTGGACATGCTTTTTTTCAGTTCCACTTGTTCCGGGCTGATAATTACTTTCGTTATTTTGTGAATTTGCACCTAGATTATTTTTTTCTTTTTTGCTCTTTTTTCTCTCCAACACATTTGAGTCTCTTTTCTCCTTGCTGCTTTCTTCTTCGCTTAGTCGTCGAGGTTTCATTTAAAACGTATTGTCCTTATACGCTTTATTAAATGCGCTGAGAACCCTGGATATGTGTGTGCTCAAATCCTTACATTCAGACAACTGAGTGTTTTGCTGGCCATCATCTTATTTAATATTGGTTGTAAGTAGAGCATATCTTGCAAGAATCTCATATTCTACGTCATTGCGAGACGGTCCTGGGTCAATCTCTTGGTACAAAGTCTCATGTTTAAAGTCTTTTAAGTGTCTTCCGTGATCTTAACGTGAAGGTCACATCTCGTCTCCCGTATTTCACTCCCAGAATTTTTTTTAGAATACAGAGAAACAATTGGAACAGTTGACAAAAACATAGCATACAGCATAGTTCACCTACACTTTCAAAAAGTATTTGCTACAGTCTGACAGCAAAGATAAATTCTGAAACTAGAAGCTGTAGGCATCAGAGGTAATCTACAAAACTGGATCTCTTGTTGCTTAACTAGCAGGAAACAGGATACAGGTAAGAAGAGAATGCCCTTACATGAAAAAAGGTCATCAGTGGAGTACCACAGAGGCCCATCCTTGGACCATTACTTTATGATTTATATTAATAACATTGAACCTGGAGTAGTTAGTAAACTTGTGAAATTTGCAGATGACACTGAAATTGGAGGAATGGCAGGAGGAACATCAAGTATAAATACAAGGCAGGAGATACCGCCATACAGGAAACAACCTCTGAAAAGGATATAAAGGGCATCCGGAAAGTATTCACAGTGCATTTTTCCACATTTTGTTATGTGTCAGGGATGCCAGGGGCGACGACCCGGCTGGGACGCCCTGAAGGACCGGAAGAGGGTCTACACCCGCCCTGGATCACGTGGGGGCTGCCACCCTGGTTGCTTTGGGGGCCACGGGTAGAGGGCTTGGAAGCCCTAACCTGTAGGGGCCTGTGGTCACTGCCAGGGGGCGCCCCAATGCCTTGGGAACCCTTGACCTCTGCACTTCTGCCACACCAGGAAGTGCTGGGGGAAGAGGAGCAGGGACACCCAGAGAGCTTCCGGGAGAACAGCCGGCACTTCCGCCACACTGGGGCATGTCCAGGGAAGGAGTGCCAGGAAACACCTGGAGCCCATCCGGAGTGGAATAAAAGGGGCCGCCTCCCTTCATTCGAGGCTGGAGTCGGGTGGAGGCAGGACAAGGCAAGAGAAGAGAGAGTGGAGGCGGCCCGAAAAAAAGGCATTGTGTGTTGGCCAGGACTTTGTGTGGTTGTGAGAGCACCTGTAAATACTGTAAATAGTTGTGAATAAACGTGTGGTGGTAGAAAACAACATGTCTGTCTGTCTGTGCCCGGGCTCCGTTCATATATGTTACAGCCTTATTCCAAAATGGATTAAATTCGTTTTTTCCTCAGTACTCTACACACAACACCCCATAATGACAACGTGAAAAAAGTTTACTTGAGGTTTTTACAAACTTATTACAAATAAAAAAATTGAGAAAATACATGTACATAAGTATTCACAGCCTTTGCCATGAAGCTCAAAATTGAGCTCAGGTGCATCCTGTTTCCCCTGATCATCCTTGAGATGTTTCTGCAGCTTAATTGGAGTCCACCTGTGGTAAATTCAGTTGATTGGACATGATTTGGAATGGCACACACCTGTCTATATAAGATCCAACACAGTTGACAGTTCATGTCAGAGCACAAACCAAGCATGAAGTCAAAGGAATTGTTTGTAGTACACACAAATCTGGGGAAGGTTACAGAAAAATGTCTGCTGCTTTGAAGGTCCCAATGAGCACAGTGGCCTCCATCATCCGTAAGTGGTAGAAGTTCGAAACCACCTTCCTAGAGCTGCCCGGCCATCTAAACTGAGCGATCGGGGGAGAAGAGCCTTAGGCAGGGAGGTGACCAAGAACTTAGAGCTCCAGAGGTCCTCTGTGGAGAGAGAAAGACAACCATCTCTGCAGCAGTCCACCAATCAGGCCTGTATGGTAGAGTGGCCAGACAGAAGCCAATCCTTAGTAAATGCACATGGCAGCCCGCCTGGAGTTTGCCAAAAGGCACCTGAAGGACTCTCAGACCATGAGAAACAAAATTCTCTGGTCTGATGAGACAAAGATTAAACTCTGATGTGATTGCCAGGCGTCACGTTTGGTGGAAACCAGACGCCGCTCATCACCAGGCCAATACCATCCCTACAGTGAAGCACGGTGGTGGCAGCATCATGCTGTGGGGATGTTTTTCAGCGGCAGGAACTGGGAGACTAGTCAGGATAAAGGGAAAGATGACTGCAGCAATGTACAGAGACGTCTTGGATGAAAACCTGCTCTAGAGTGCTCTTGACCTCAGACTGGGGTGACGGTTCATCTTTCAGCAGGACAACGACCCTAAGCACACAGCTAAGATATCAAAAGAGTGGCTTCAGGACAACTCTGTGAATGTCCTTGAGTGGCCCAGCCAGTGTCCAGACTTGAAATCGATTGAACATGTCTGGAGAGATCTCAAAATGGCTGTGCACCGATGCTTCCTATCCATCCTGATGGAGCTTGAGAGGTGCTGCAAAGAGGAATGGGCGAAACTGGCCAAGGATAGGTGTGCCAAGTTTGTGGCATCATATTCAAAAAGTCTTGAGGCTGTAATTGCTGCCAAAGGTGCAACAACAAAGTATTGAGGAAAGGCTGTGAATAGTTATGTACGTGTGATTTCTCAGTTTTTTATTTTTAATAAATTTGCAAAAACCTCAAGTAAACTTTTTTCACGTTGTCATTATTGGGTGTTGTGTGTAGAATTCTGAGGAAAAAATGAATTTAGTCCATTTTGGAATAAGGCTGTAACATAACAAAATGTGGAAAAAGTGATGTGCTGTGAATACTTTCCAGATGCACTGTTTACGTTTATGTTTACGCAATATTTTCAGTGACCAAGCAATGCACAGTTGCAATTAAAAAGGCAAATAAAATGTTAGGTTATATAATAAAAACTGTTGAATTTAAGTCAGGGGAGGGACATTATGATCTATTTATAAGCACTAGTAAGAAAAACCACATCTGAAATATTATCAGTAGTTCTGGTCATCATGGTAAAAGAATGACATAGAGGCACTTAAAGCTGTGCAGAGGCAAACAAGTGGATCCCATGACTTATGACATGTCCTACTCTGACAATCTCAGAGAATTAAACCTGTTTAGTCTCGTGCAGAGGAGACTGCATGATGACCAAAACAAGGTATTTAAAATACTTAAAGATGATCTAGAAACATTCTTTCAGCTTAAGAGTAATTCACGTACTCAAGGACATCAGTGAAAATTAAGGGGTAAAACTGAAGCCAGTAAGTACTTCTTGACACAAAGAGTTGTTGAACCAACTACCGAGAAATGTCATTGAAGCAGAACCCTTGACAATCTTGAAGAAAATTTTGGATGAGTAATTGGTACAACTTAGCTATTAGCTAAACAAACAAGCTTGATGGACTAAATGTATTGCTCTCAATTGTCATATATCTTATGTTTTTATCAGTCCTTGAGCTCAGGAGATACAAATAAACATTGGCAGAATATTAAAATTTGTGTCATACAGGAAAATAAATTTGAAGATATTTGGGTGATGATTGTAAAAAGTTTTTCCAGAATGGTCTGATCGTATACAGTAAACTACATTGTAGACTCTGTACACCATTTGGGAAAGCTGGAAAAAATGTGTCAGATATAGACAGAGAGAGACAGAGATACGAACTTTGTCTTTTTGCATGACCTTTGGGGTTCAGAGTGCATGTTCAGACATTGTACATTGCCCCAGAGCAATTTTCAAGATAATACAGTTTTATTACTGGTTGATATATAGATGGCTGATACTATCTAAGGATTAGAACAAGCCTTTAATTATGTAATAATTGAAGATTTTAACATTGATAATTGGTTAGATTGTTGTCCAAATAAATTTCAAAATCATCATTATAATTATGAATTGGAAGCGTTTTGCAGGAGCCAGTGTCTTTTAGACCCATAATGTGAATTAAACCCAATTATGAAGAAGTATGCATGGTTTAAATTTGATGTTTCTGCAAAATCTAGAATTGATTTTTGGTTAGCATCAAATCCTGTTATTAATGCTATAGGTTATTGTGATATACCATTTGCTCCATCGAGAGATCATTGTGCAATTAGTTAGAACTGAAATCGTTGTTGTGTTAGGGGCTACAGTGCATTCAATTCTAGCTTTTAAAATTCAGATTTTTTTTTTGCCATAAAGTAAAAACTATTATTTCAGAATCCAGTGATGACAAACACCTTACATTTCATGCAGCTAAATGTGAGTTTTTAAAAGTATAAAATTAGTGCTTCTCCATTTCTTATGGGAAATCAAGTAAATATAAAGCAAACTATTGGAAATTAAAATCAAACAAATAAATACATGTAGTAATTAAACATCTATATTGATTCTACCTACACAGCTTAATGAAATGCAAAGCAAAAAAGCAAAAAAGTGCTTTTATAAGATTTAGAGCTAAGGTTTGAGGAAAAGGGAAGAAAAACACTGCTTCTTTTTGCAGACTGGTAAAACCTTAGGCAGGAAAAAAAACTGGTTAAGACTTTGCTGGTTAACAATCCTGCGGTGGGTTGGCACCCTGCTCAGGATTGGTTCCTGCCTTGTGCCCTGTGTTGGCTGGGATTGGCTCCAGCAGACCCCCATGACCCTGTATTCGGATTCAGCGGGTTGGAAAATGAATGGATGGATGATTAACAATCAAAAATGTACCAATTCTGATTAAGAATGGCTAAAGAAATATTCTCCTTTTATAATAAATTATACTCTTCAGTCTATTCTAGTCACAGTTCTGAAAATTTCTTAAATATTATTAAAGAATTTCTCCCCTACCTTGATAAGGAACACATTGAACTTAATGATGCAGATATTACACATGAAGAGGTAGAATTAGATAGAATTAGCTATGTGACGACTATCCATAGGTAAATCTATCCATAGGTATAAACATTTTTGAACTTAAAACATCTTTTCTATTAAATGCTAAAAAATAAATTATTAATAATAATTTATTTTTCCCATACAACGAGACAAGGTGCTATAATACTTAGTCCAAAATCTGAGCCCCTGTGTGCCGAATTTAACATGCACATGTGAATAAATCCATCATAGAGACAGTGACACTAATATTAAAGAAAAATGTAGTATAACACATATAAATAAGTTTTCTAACAGAACATTACTGTTGACATTAATTTCTAATGCAAAAACTGCAGTACTACATTTCACATTCATTGGTTTTCGGCCTTGAAACACATTTTGAGTCAGGTGAAAACGCTGCTATAAGTGTGATACTTTCCTAAAAGAACTGTACTGTTCAGACAATTTTCTAACTGATACCCTAGCTACAGCACTACATTCCAAGTTCTGTTTTAACAACATTGAAGTGCTTTATGTTACATTTAAGTACTGTATAACTATACGCTTTGTAGTTGCCCAAATAGTAGTTTCCTAAAAGAACATTACTGTTGAGATGTTGAGAATTTATAAGTGATTGCAATGCTACATTTCACATTCAGTGTTTTTTTAGCTTTGAAGTAGAGGTCTGCAGTCCTTGTGGAACCCAATGCAATTGCTTGCAATGCAGGACTGATTTTCATTTTTGCGGGTGGGTATGAGTATGGGATATTAAAATTAAATTTAAAACAGAACGTCCATTCAATATATCAGTTACGGCCGGAGACAGAGTATGGGAAATTACAATTAAATTTGAAACAGCATGTTCATTCAATATATCAATTATGATGTATTCATATAGTGTCTCAGCCTTCTAAAGATTGTAGAGCCCAGAGAGAGCCTCAGCGGTGGAAACAGCATTAAAAAGGTAAGTACATGACTGCAAAATTCAGTGAAGTGAATTCAGACATTTGGCAGTCATTTTCAATTGTTATCAATGACAATGGAAACCAAGTGCAGTTTGCTTACTGCAATAAATGTGCTAACATACCGTAGACACAAGTCAGGCACCTCAGGTTTAATGTGCCACGTGTATGCAGCAACAAGCATCAAACTAAACTAGACATTCTTGCCAAACTTGCCAAGAGTAACAAGTAATGCTAAAAGCAACGCATAGGGCAAATGTGTGGATTTTGCTTACAAAGATATAGGGTTTTACGACGCAGTGTCTGGTGAGGGCTATATTCAACATGGCAGCCAAAATGGGAAAGTCTGAAGTTTAAATATTGCCATAGTTGACGACTATATCGGGGTATGTGGTAGAAAAAGCACCATAACTGAGAAAGGATATCATATATGACATGCTAGAGACATCAGTAGTTTAGACTGTGTTGTCACAACTGATACTTGGACTGAAACCCCTCTTTAATATCTTTAATCTTTAATATCTTTAATATTATATTAATGAGAACTACAATCTTGTGTCAAGGGTGCTTTTTGTGACCCTGTTTAAAGCAAACATGATTAAAACGGGTGAAAGCATTAACGCTATACTGTTTGAAAAACGTAAACGTTTTTGAAATTGACTATTACTGACTAAGGAGCAAATGTTGCCCTGCGCGGCAACACCAGATGAAACTATACTGCCCACTTTATTAACATGATTCTCTCAAGTGCTTCTACACCAGCAGTGATGGAGAAAGCACCCGATGTTGCACAGATCCTGGCTAATGTAAAAAAGGTTTGTATGCTATTTTAAACATACTGGACTAGAGGAACGTGCGTTCAGGGGCGACAGGTGAATCTGTCATCTAAAACTAATAATAATAACGTACAATAAATAAATTTGTCCACTGGTCTGTGCTATAAATTTGTTTTTTGTATGATTCCGATCATTGTAATAATTTTTATAGTCAAAATCGCTGAATTGCAGCATTTCCTGTTCAAATACAGGGGAAAAACATGAGGTGTGGTAGCGACTAGCCTCACCTTGGACTGCACTCACCCTTACACATTGGGTTGATGCATGCAATTGGCACATGCCTGTTGCTGTCTCTCTGTATGTCGTCAATATAATGTTTGCAGACATGTTTGTTATACACCCTGACTTTCCACAGTCTGGTTAATATATTTAATGAATATGTGTGACATGTTTAGTCTTAATGATAGGACATAAAAACCGCAGTGAAAAGGCACAAGGTGAGGCAGACAGTATCGTGCCGCACCGAAGGGGGCAGATGTGAGATATAAGAAAGTCAAGTGCACTGCAGCAGTTCGTTTATTTTTATTTTTTGTTCCGACTGACTGCCAAAACAGAAGATTAAGATTTTTAAAACTAAAGGAAAATAAGGAGGACTTTTACAAGAAAACGATACAGATTTTCATGGATAAGGACAGGTGCATGGACTTCATTTACAAATAAAGGTAAGACCATAAATGGTTCTCTATTTTATAAAAAAATGGGACCATTCTAAAAAAAAACAATCCAATATTTAAAAACAAAATTTTGAACTTAAATAAAATATTCTTTTGATTTTCTTGATATCCTTTTGGTTAACAGTTTGTATTAAAATTGATTAAAACATCAGAATTAAAAGCAACTAAATATTTCAATTAAGGTCAAAATTGAAAGCCATTTGTTTGTACACGACTTTATAGTTTAATTTGTATTGAATGAGTATGAATTGTGGAATTGCAATGGCAAATTTAGAACATATGCCTGGTGCAGAGCAAATGCGCTCTCTCTCACCGCTATAAATGTAATGTTCTTTCTTAGCCAAATATGTACTTTAACTATGTGTATGTAAAGTATGCTGATGAGATATGAAACATAACCAGTAGTCAATGTTCATGCTGCCAGTTGATTAGTGAATAAGCTACTCTTTCGGATTCAAATATATGTAAATCTAACTGAAGGAGTCAGTGCCTCACCAGCCATGAACCTCACCGCATCCTCTGCATCACTGCTGGACAATAAGCTCGCTCAAACAGTATGTCGAAACAAGATGGAACTCTTAATTTCAATGAACAATTTGACAATTGGCTGGATTTACAAGAAAATAAAATTGCACTCTTTTCTAAAACCGTTCAGAGATGCGATGACTGAGTTACAATAATATATTACGACATCTGAAAGAACTTAAACTGTTCAGCACCAACTCCTATCCACATGCTCTACAAATTAGCAACATTTCTCAGCCCAAAGCATCTATTTCCATTATCTTCTTTTTAAGAATATCACAAAGTGTAGAAACAAGACGAGATGTAATATTTTGCAGTATTCGCACTTTAATGCAGTAGCACTAAATCAAAGAGTGCAGTGAAACTGGACAGCTGGTAGTCCTCTTTTACTCTCAGAGCAAGCAAGCAAACAAGGAGTTGCCCATACTTTCACAGGCCTTGTTTGGTTACAGGGTGCTTGTATTGATAAGTGTACGCGGTAGAGGGTTTTAAAAAAAAAATCAATTCTGTGCAGACGTCTACATTGCATCACATTATGATACACTGTGTAGCGGTCATAGTTACGCTAAGATTCATCCAGCTAAATAGACAGTGATTTACTTATTTTTTTTGTTAGTAGTTCCAAGAATGCCCCCAATCTTTGGCCAGACTCTCATCTCACACACAATGCTACTGAAACAAATGACTTAAACAATAATTAAACTGAATATATTCAACAAAAAATAAAATGAGAAAATATAAAGCAAGAAAACAAACGCATTTCTGCCCCAGCCCCTGATCGGCAATCACAAAAATAAGTCAATACGAAAACAACAACAAGATAAACACTAACTAGAAAGTCCATAACAGTGTCCGAATGCAGTGGCAACAAATGATGAGGAATGAAAGAGAACATGACGGTCCAGGCAACAGCTTTCTGTAAGTAGTATATAAATAGTCCTACCTGTATTCCTGTTTTGGTGGGATTCGGGAAGTTTTCACCGACGAAGCAGGGTGACCAATCCGACACACTACTCACAGGACAGACAGACATAAGACAATTTATACATCCATACAGGTGCAATAATCCAGGACAAAACATTAATCCAAGGGCGATGATATTACTGACATGACAGAGGGCAAAACTCAGCTGCAAACTCCAACTTCCTGTTATTGTCTAGCTGGCTTCCATTTAAACCACCGCTGGCCGGTCCTCTCCCCAGCTGCCCCTGTGCTTTCCACAGACGTCCAATCAGGGCCACAACTGGGACTGGAGGGCATTTTAGTTTCTTAATGCTTGGAAGCACAGCTACAACTGAATGATTTGTTAATGAATTAACACGAGAATGCTGCTGGCAAGATATAAATAGTAGTTTCCTAACAAAACTTTGTCGCCGATTCTGTTCATAACTTTTATGGACAGAATTTCACAGTGCAGCCAGGGTGTTGAGGGGGTCCGGTCTGGTGGACTCAGGATTGGGTCACTGCTTTTTGCAGATGATGTTGTCCTGTTTGCTTCATCAGGCCATGATCTTCAGCTCTCTCTGAATCGGTTCACAGCTGAGTGTGAAGCGGCTGGGATGGGAATCAGCACCTCCAAATCCGGGGCTATGGTCCTCAGCCGGAAAAGGGTGGAGTGCCCTCTCAGGGTTGGGAGAGAGATCCTGCCCCAGGTGGAGAAGTTCAAGTATCTCGGGGTCTTGTTCACGAGTGAGGGAAGTATGGAGCGTGAAATTGACAGGTGGATCGGTACAGCATCCGCAGTGATGCAGGCTCTGCATCAATCTGTCGTGGTGAAAAAGGAACTGAGCAGTAAGGCAAAGCTCTCAATTTACCAGTCGATCTACATTCCTACCCTCACCTATGGTCATGAACTATGGGTAGTGATTGAAAGAAAGAGATCGTGAATACAAGCGGCTGAAATGAGTTTCCTCTGCAGGGTGTCTGGGCTTTCCCTTAAAGATAGGGTGAGAAGCTCAGTCATCCGGGAGGGTCTCAGAGTAGAGCCGCTGCTCCTCCGCATCGAGAGGAGTCAGATGACGTGCCTCCTGGATGCCTCCCTGGTGAGGTGTTCCGGGCATATCCAAACGGGAGGAGGCCCCAGGGAAGACCCAGGACACGCTGGAGGGACTATGTCTCCCGGGTGGCCTGGGAACGCCTTGGGATTCTCCAGGAAGAGCTAGAAGAAGTGGCCGGGGAGAGGGAAGTCTGGGCCTCTCTGCTCAAGCTGCTGCCCCCGCGACCCGACCTCGGATAAGTGGAAGAAGATGGATGGATGAAAAACAATAAAAGTGAATGGTTTGTTAACGAATTAAGGTGAATATAAGGTGAAAATACTGCAAAAGGTGAAAGCACTGCTGTAGCATTTAAATAGTAGTTTCCCATGAAAAGTGTACTGTTCAGATCTTTTTCAAATTGATACACAAGCTATGGCAGTACATTTCAAATGCATTTTTTTTTATCATTGAAACACATTATGTTACATTGAAGTACTGTATAACTCAAAGTTTCATAATTGCTTTAAGGTGAAAACACTACTGCAACATATAAATAGTAGTTTCCTAACAAAATTTTACTGTTGATATCAATTTTGAACTGATACAAAAATTGCAGCACTACATTCCACATTCAGTGTTTTTTTTAGCTTTGAAACACATTGTTATGTCCTCCATTAAAATGTGTTGTTAGGGGACCTCTAGTGGCTACATTAAGTATTGTTTTATATTATTATCAAGACTGCATTTTGAAGCAAGCAGCACATGGAAAAGCAGGTGGCAGACATCTACAGTATTTCCATACTCTGTTTATTTCCCCTTGTAAAGGCATAATCTGAAGGCATTTTTGTTTCTCTTATTAGTATACACATTGTTTCAGTTTTAGTTGTTCCTTTTACAGTTTTGCAAATGTTTAGTATGATTGGAGCACAAATTTTCAGTTCCAGATTGTGAGGTGGAAATCCAGCAGGATTCAATGAGTTCAGAAATTCTATTGGATAAAATACAGATTGATTCATGTCAGTGTCAATAGACTTGTATTGCTTGCTGTTGCTAGGTAACATTTTTGAATTTGTAGATTTAACTTGTACACTCTATCATTGCTGTTTCGCACAGCCACTGATGATTTTTATCATTTTCTTTAATATTTGGAAATACTTTATTCTTCAGATCTTCGAGCTGCAAAATTGTTTTGGAAGTTGCATTGGTCCTGTCTGTGGGTCTTTCTCTTTTTTTCTACTTCCTAATGCCAACAACCATTCAGCAAAGAAAATAAAAATAAAAAGGTTAAATATTTCACCTATATAAATAAATATTATAAGTTAAATATCATAGCTATATTTGGTCTATAGTTTACTTTTGATAACTTAATTAATTTAGTTTTTTGGTTATGAATGTATTAAAAAAAACTTCCCATTATTTTTTTATGATAAAATTGTAACACCAACACGTTAGCTACAATGCTGCAAAACAAATAGAATTTTGTTCATTAATGAATAAACAAAAATCGCAACGACAGCCACTGAATCCACAAAATAAATATAAGATGTTTATGGTAGATAAAAAATAAAATTGCTTGCTTATCTTATATATAATAGATAGGCTATATTCATCAAAATAAAATCACAGAATACGTTCAAGGTAGTGTAAAAACGATGGATAAAGCAAAGTGTTTTTTAAGGTTTTTTTGAAAGATTAATTTTTGTTTTGTGGTGTAGTACATTTTTACATGGCAACTTTTTGTCGACAAAAAAAGTCAATTAAATTATTATTATTATTAGGATGATTTAATTATGTTACTACTACAACATTGTTACAATAAGAATAATGCAAGATGAAAATATAGTTTACAAAAACAAACATTAAACAACAAACAATACTACAGAAATTTCATGATAAAACTGTAGGTTATTTTTATGGAGCACAATTATAAAAATGTCTGTTGCTTTTACAGAGCACAACAGAAACGTTCTGAGCATCAACTGGATGATAACATACATACAAGACCGAATCTCCAATTAGTCTCTTCCAATTGAAATTCTTTTACAATCAATTAAAGGTTAAATATTTTTCTTACATAAATACATTAAACAACAAACAAATAATACTAATAATGCTAAGGATTTTTCATGGTAAAACTATCAGTTGCTTTTTCAGAGCACGATGATACAACTGTCGGTTGCAATTACGGAGCACACCAGAAACGTTACGAGCATCAACAACTGGATGATAACATACATGCAAGACCACAACAAGACTATTACAGTCTGCTTTTATATATATATATATATATATATATATATATATATATATATATATATACACTGTATATATATAAAATGTCACAAACTCCACAAAGAGCCATATCGAGGTTTGGGGCAGTCACCCATGTACAGTGCATCCGGAAAGTATTCACAGCGCCTCACTTTTTCCACATTTTGTTATGTTACAGCCTTATTCCAAACTGGATTAAATAATTTTTTCCTTAGAATTGTACAAACAACACCCAATAAAGACAACGTGCAAAAAAGTTTACTTGAGGCTTTTGCAAATTTATTAAAAACAAAAGAAAATTGAGAAAGCACATGTACTGTACATAAGTATTCACAGCCTTTGCCATGAAGCTCAAAATTGAGCTCAGGTGCATCCTGTTTCCCCTGATCATCCTTGAGATATTTCTGCAGCTTAATTGGAGTCCAACTGTGGTAAATTCAGTTGATTGGACATGATTTGGAAAGTCACACACCTGTCTATATAAGGTCCCACAGTTGACAGTTCATGTCAGAGCACAAACCAAGCATGAAGTCAAAGGAATTGTCTGTAGACCTCCGAGACAGGATTGTCTCGAGGCACAAATCTGGGGAAGGTTACAGAAAAATTTCTGCTGCTTTGAAGGTCCAGATGAGCACAGTGGCCTCCATCATCCGTAAGTGGAAGAAGTTCGAAACTACCAGGACTCTTCCTAGAGCTGGCCAGCCATCTAAACTGAGCGATCGGTGGAGAAGGGCCTTAGTCAGGGAGGTGACCAAGAACCCAATGGTCACTCTGTCAGAGCTCCATAGGTCCTCTGTGGAGAGAGGAGAACCTTCCAGAAGGACAACCATCTCTGCAGCAATCCACCAATCAGGCCTGTATGGTAGAGTGGCCAGACGAAAGCCACTCCTTAGTAAAAGGCACATGGCAGCCCGCCTGGAGTTTGCCAAAAAGCACCTGAAGGAACTGGGAGACTAGTCAGGATAAAGGGAAAGATGACTGCAGCAATGTACAGAGACATCCTGGATGAAAACCTACTCGAGAGCGCTCTTGACCTCAGACTGGGGCAATGGTTCATCTTTCAGCAGGACAACGACCCTAAGCACACAGCCAAGATATCAAAGGAGTGGCTTCAGGACAACTCTGTGAATGTCCTTGAATGGCCCAGCCAGAAACCAGACTTGAATCCGATTGAACATTTCTGGAGAGATCTTAAAATGGCTGTGCACCAACGCCATCCAACCTGATGGAGCTTGAGAGGTGCTGCAAAGTGGAATGGGCGAAACTGGCCAAGGATAGGTGTGCCAAGCTTGTAGCATCATATTCAAAAAGACTTGAGGCTGTAATTGCTGCCAAAGGTGCCAAAGTATTGAGCAAGGAAGTGGCATGGAAGTGGCATCAAGAGGGCCAACTGGAATCTCCTGTGAATAGTCTGCAGGAAAGGGAGAAAAAGAGTCAGTGCACTCTACCACATCCCGGTCTAATTCGGAATTGCCCTTACTCAAGCTGCTTACCATGCGCACGTGTGTGACAAGGCACCCAGTCCCCAGCCCAGACCCGTTCGGCGACCGAGAGGTCATGAACCCAAGAAAGAGCATCGCCATTGGCGTGAAGAGAGCCCTGACAATGAACGGATTTGACTCCTTGTGCATGGCCATCCACTGTAAAGGTTCATGGTCCGTGACAAGGGTGAATTCCTGGCCCAACAGGAAGTATCTCAGCCGAGTAATCACCCATTTAATCACCTCCCTCTCCACCACCGCATACCTCATCTCCTGGTCCAACAGTTTTTGGCACAGGAACATGATGGGGTGTTCCACACCATTGACAAGTTGGCTCAGCACGGCCCCCAGGCCTGTGTCCGAAGCGTTCATCTGGAGGATGAAAGGTAAAAAAAAGTTAGGTACTTTCAAAACAAGTGCGGATGTAAGGGCCTGCTTCAAGTCACTAAATGCAGCGCCTGTCTTGTCAGTCCATACCACAATGTTTGGGGTTTCTTCTTTGTCAAATCATTCAAGGGTGCCGCTATCTCCGAGAACCGGGGCACAAACGGTAGTACCCCACCAGCTCAACCTGGTGTGGCCGTCCACGTGGTTCGGGGACGGGGCCATTTCAAAATGGCATCTACTTTGGAGCACTGTGGCTTCACGGTACTCCGACCCACCAGGTAGCCTAAATACTTGGCTTCGCTCAATCCAAAGAAACATTTCTTTGGATAAATCCGAAGTCCGGCCTCACCCAGTGTCTGCAATACCGCTTTTACCTGCTGTAGGTGCTCCGTCCATTTACTGGAGTAGATGATCACGTCATCAAGGTAGGCAGCACTATATGAGTTATGGGGCCTGAGCACTTTGTCCACCAGATGCTGGAAATTTGCCGGAGCCCCGTGTAACCCAAATGGAAGGACAGGATACTGTCAGTGTCCACTAAGGATACTAAATGTGGTCTTACCCTTCACGGAGTCCATTAAAGGAACCTGCCAGTACCCCTTTGTCATGTCCAACGTGGTGAAATACTGAGCTTGTCCTAGCCACTCAAGGAGGTCGTCCATTCATGGCATTGGATAAGCATCAAATTGGGAGACTTGATTAAGCCAACAGAAGTCATTGCAAAACCTCCAACTCCCAACAGGCTTATTGACTGGACCAGGAACTATGACTTTCCTCTATTACTCCTAGTTCCAGCATGTGCTTGATCTCAAGCTCCACTGAAGCTCTTTTTGCCTCAGGGAGGCGATACGGGCGTTCTTGGACTACAACCCCAGGCTCTGTCACAATGTTGTGCTCAATCATAGAGGTCCTTCCAGGGTTTTCACTCACTACCTCTGGGATGGATAGGATAACTATTTCAAGCTCCTGGGACTTAAATCCACACCAAAGTTAAGGCTGCTCACTTGAGCAAAGAGTGTGTAAATTTGTTTCAACAGATTTACATGATAAACCCGTTCTCTTGGCCGACGATTGGGTTGACTCCCAAAATAGTCAACAAGTCCTTTCCTCTCCTTAACTTCGTACGGACCTTGCCAATGGGCTAGTAACTTAACGTGGGAAGTAGGCACTAGGACCATGACTCGATCTCCTGGGTGGAACTCCTGGAGAGACGTGCCTTGGTCATAATAATGGACCTGTGTTGCTTGAGCCTCTTCCATGTGACTTTTAAGGAGGGGTCAAATTTTACCAAATCTATCGTGTAATGTAATGTAATGTTTGTAGAGGGAAGAGCCTCTTCTTCCCATCCTTATTTTAAAATGTCTAATATTTGGTAGCATAATTCACAAGGACTAAAATGTACTTGTGTCCTAGGGCTGAAGGCTCTAGGGGTCCGATTATGTCAACCCCAATTCTGTGAAAGGGAACATCAATTAGGGGAATAGGAATGAGAGGAACACGGTCCTTCCTAGGAATCTGTCGAAACTGACACTCCGGGCAGGAAGTGCAAAAGCAACGAACCTCCTCATTGATTCCTGGTCAATAAAAGTAGAGCTAGGAGACCTGCCGTCGGAAGGTCCGCGGGATTAGCAGTAGCCATCTCTCCTGCCCATCATGCTCAGCTGTGCGATAGAAGGTCATTTTCCAACACAAACTGAGGACCTGGTGGCATTGACTTGTTAGTGCGCTGACCATTGACTAAGACCACCGCATTTTTGGCAAACTTAAGGGAATCGTCATTCTACTGCTCCAATTTAAAAGACGCTGGCATTTCTCTAAATTGAAACTGCAAAGGGAGAGGGGTTCCGGGCCAGCCTCAAGGGGCATGGTTTCCTCCCGTTCCGTCTTGACACTGGTGGATGATATATTGGCACGCCACGGTCCAGGAGTTGCCACGTCACTCAGGGAGACTGCTTAATTTTTCTCTGCTGGCTGGTTACACGGCATGGAGGCAGCTTGAGACGGCTCATCCCGTTTACAACTAGGGCTAAGTTAAACTCAGGAGTGGTATGTGTCTCACTGCTTTCATTTTAGACCAGTCCCGCCCCAGTATCACCGGATGAGGTGGATTCGGAAGGACGGCCACGGTTAATTTCCATACTGATCCTCCATGACTGATGACACAAGTGGCGGACCTGTACCAGTGGATTTCTCTTTGGACACAGGTTATACTGGTCTTAATCTTTAACCACTGTCACGGCAGCAACATCGAACAAGGCTCTGGTCTTATACCCATTTACGCTCACCATGCCTGTGTGTGGGACCACCAACGGGTTAAGTCAGAGCACACCAACCCCTCCTCTCTCTCCACCTGTATTCCTCCTTTTTCCCAAGTGGTTTGCACACCCACGACTCTGGGGATGTCGGCACAAGTTCCAGGTTGTACGGGGGGGGGTATGGGGGGGGTTAGGTTTTGGGACGTACTCTGGCTGAGCTCGAGCCCAGACATGACATCACAGGGGCCAGGTGGAATCCCCTGTGAATGGTCTGTAGGAAAGGGAATAAAAGAGTTAGTGCACTCTGCCACATCCCGGTCTGATTCAGAATTGCCCTTACTCAAGCTTTTTAGCTGCCTCACATGTGCACGTGTTTGACAATATATACAGCATATGTATATATTGTGAAAGCCCGCCAACCACTGACAGACAGACAACGTCTTCAGTCCACCACACACAATTTATTTACACTATTTTCAAGTCCAATAAACAGTCCCGCACAGCTCACAGTGCTCCAGCTCCAATCAGCCTTCTCTCTGGCCCCACAATGGTCCTCTTCGGGCCGCCTTCTCACCACACACCAAAGCCTTGTCTCCACCCAACACCAGCTCTCCAATTGTTGGAAGGCGGCCCCTTTAATGTTGCCCCGGATATGCTCCAGGTGCCCCTTGACGAATTTCCGCTGGCACTTCCGCCACACCAGAAAGCGAGCAACCAGAAGTACCCCGGGTGACTCTGGACTACCTTCCGCCAGCACTCCCTAGTGTATATATATATATATAGGGGCGGAATGGTGGCGCAGTGGTAGCGCTGCTGCCTCGCAGTTAGGAGACCCGGGTTCACTTCCCGGGTCCTCCCTGCGTGGAGTTTGCATGTTCTCCACGTGTCTGCGTGGGTTTCCTCCGGGCGCTCCGGTTTCCTCCCACAATCCAAAGACATGCAGGTTAGGTAGATTGGCGATTCTAAATTGGCCCTAGTGTGTGCTTGGTGTGTGGGTGTGTTTGTGTGTGTCCTGCGGTGGGTTGGCACCCTGCCCAGGATTGGTTCCTGCCTTGTGCCCTGTGTTGGCTGGGATTGGCTCCAGCAGACCCCCGTGACCCTGTATTCGGATTCAGCGGGTTAGAAAATGGATGGATGGATATATATATATATGTATATATTGTGGTCTATGGCCAATACCCCCAGGCCGCCAGTATGGAGGTAGGGAATTATGGACAATGGAGTTTTCATCCACAGCCCTGCTGGATACCCCAGGGGCTGCAAGAGGGAGCTGCAGGGAGGAGCAAAGAGTCATATGTGCCCTATAACCCAGAAGTGTGTCATAGGCAGAGCGATGGCAGGAATGACATACTTCCGGGGTGAAGAAAAGGACTTTTGATCTGACCCGGAAGTGACAGAAGATCACATGTACTGGGGATTTGAACACTTCTGGGTCAGGGACTATAAAAGGATTGTGGGAGCTCCCAGCCGGCGAGCTGAGCTGGATAGCAGGAGGGCAACGTTTCTGAGAGTGGTGGAGAGTTTATTGTTATTGTATTGGTTTATTATATGAGTATTGTGGTGGAGAGGGTGCTTTGTGCACTGTTATTAATAATAAAGTCAACTTATTGGACTTTTACTTGGTGCCTGACGAGTGATCTGAGGGTTCAAGGGGTCAAGAGAAACCCAATCAGTCACAATATATACAGTGGGATGCAAAAGTTTGGGCAACCTTGTTAATAGTCATTATTTTCCTGTATAAATCTTTGGTTGTTACGATAAAAAATGTCAGTTAAATATATCATATAGGAGACACACACAGTGATATTTGAGAAGTGAAATTAAGTTTATTGGATTTACAGAAAGTGTGCAATAATTGTTCAAACAAAATCAGGCAGGTGCATAAATTTGGGAACCACAAAAAAGAAATGAAATCAATATTTAGTAGATCCGCCTTTTGCAGAAATTACAGCCTCTAAACGCTTCCTTTAGGTTCCAATGAGAGTCTGGATTGTGGTTGAAGGTATTTTGGACCATTCCTCTTTACAAAACATCTCTAGTTCATTCAGGTTTGATGGCTTCCGAGCATGGACAGCTCTCTTTAACTCACACCACAGATTTTCAATTATATTCAGGTCTGGCTGGGGACTGAGATGGCCATTCCAGAACGTTGTACTTGTTCCTCTGCATGAATGCCTTAGTGGATTTTGAGCAGTGTTTTGGGTCGTTGTCTTGTTGAAAGATCCAGCCCCGGAGCAGCTTCAGCTTTGTCACTGATTCCTGGAATTTGGTCTCCAGAATCTGCTGATACTGAGTGGAATCCATGCGTCCCTCAACTTTGACAAGATTCCCAGTCCCTGCGCTGGCCACACAGCCCCACAGCATGTTGGAACCACCACCATATTTTACTGTAGGTAGCAGGTGTTTTTCTTGGAATGCTGTGTTCTTTTTCCTCCATGCATAATGCCCCTTTTTATGCCCAAATAACTCAATTTTAGTTTCATCAGTCCACAGCACCTTATTCCAAAATAAAGCTGGCTTGTCCAAATGTGGTTGAGCATACCTCAAGCGGCTCTGTTTGTGCTGTGGGTGGAGAAAAGGCTTCCTCTGCATCACTCTCGCATACAGCATCTCCTTGTGTAAAGTGCGCCAAATGGTTGAACGATGCACAGTGACTCCATCTGCTGCAAGATGATGTTGTAGGTCTTTGGTGCTGGTCTGTGGGTTGACTCTGACTGTTCTCACCATTCGTAAGCTTCTGTCTATCCGAAATCTTTCTTGGTCTGCCACTTCGAGCCTTATCTTGAACTGAGCCTGTGGTCTTCCATTTCCTCAATATGTTCCTAACTGTGGAAACAGACAGCTTAAATCTCTGGGACAGCTTTTTGTATCCTTCCCCTAAACCATGATGGTGAACAAACTTTGTCTTCAGATCATTTGAGAGTTGTTTTGTGACCCCCATGTTGCTACTCTTCAGAGAAAATTAAAGGAGGAGGAAACTTACAATTGACCCCTTAAATACTCTTTCTCATTATAAGATTCACCTGTGTATGTAGGTCAGGGGTCACTGAGCTTACCAAGCCAATTTGAGTTCCAATAATTAGTTCTAAAAGTTTTGGAATCAATAAAATGACAACGGTGCCCAAATGTATGCACCTGCCTGATTTTGTTTGAACAATTATTGCACACTTTCTGTAAATCCAATAAACTTCATTTCACTTCTCAAATATCACTGTGTGTGTCTCCTATATGATATATTTCACTGACATTTTTTATCGTAACAACCAATGATTTATACAGGAAAATAATGACTATTAACAAGGTTGCCCAAACTTTTGCATCCTACTGTGTATATATATATATATATATATATATATATATATATATATATATATATATATATATATATATATATATTGTCACAATAAGGAGACACAAAGTCGAAGAAGGGTTTAGGGTAGCCACTCGTATCCTGTTCTCTGGCTGCAAAAGTGTATAGGTTATACCACTGACGTGTATGGTATGGAGGTAAGATGGCGGCTTTAAAGGACAGAACAGGAAATGAGGTCATCCAGGTGGAACCGGTAGGGTCCTCCTCCATAGGCTCCGACTCAGATGTGATGTTATCAAAAGCGCTGCAACCAGAAAGGTCTTCGTCCATGGGTTCAGAAGTGACGTCATCGGGGTCAGGTGGAATTTCCCGTGAATGGTCTGCAGGAAAACAAGAAAAACAGTTAGTACACTCTGCCACCTGTGGTCTAGTGTGGAATTACTTTCATTCAGGCCCTCAACATCACCATTGTTGCCCGCCAG